>NC_092295.1:7757555-7762555 GCF_036320965.1 Panulirus ornatus
TAGCTGGGACTTCAAGATACCCACGGATGTTGCCTACTTGGCCTTTCCTGAGGCCTTTGATAAAGCACCACGTAAAAGGTTGCTAAATGGAATTACATCTCATGGTGTAGGGGTTCGAATCTGCATTCTCAGCGGAAATAGTGGGTGGTGATAACTGGATAATTATCTGACTGGTTATCAGAAAGCCAAGTTACTATTCATTTAAGCTTCTTTTTAGAATGTAGCCACAGAGCAGATATCGTTCAACTGATAAAGAACTATTTCCAGTGCACACTTTTCCCAAAGAATGTCCATGGCAGTATCTCTTTCCTGGCAGCATGTTGAGCCGGAGGGAAAGGTGGGTGTGGTGGTGCCTTCTGCTGTGCAATGGTACCACTATATTTGAACGTCTCTGACATGTAACCTCATTATGGATCGTTAGGTCTCCTGTTATCCGTCCTTCCAAGGTATTCCCTGGTTGTAGGGATGGTACCAACAGCTACCTAGCTTTTCACACCTTTACCTGGTGTTACCAGTTACCTGGGTATTACATTACTTGGCCAGTCTCATCTGTACCTGGCTGTTGGGTCGGTGCGAGATACCTGGCCATCCCCAACAGTACCTGGTTCTTAGGCCACTCCACTAGGCAGATAATCCAGTACCATTTACCTGTCTGTTCCTTCATATACCTGGGTTCTTCAGGTTCCCGTTTTCTATACGTTACTGATGAACATTTTCTTGTAAGTGTGATGGGCACTTAGATACGATGGACCGAGCATTGATGGACCACCTTCCTTCGGTATCGACAAGGATGATGGAGCGTCATCTCTCATGTCACTCTTGAGAGAGAAGACTTAGCTTGAGGGATAAATAGATGGAGACTTTCCTCAGCTGAACCTAGGGAGCGTAGGTGTGTCTTCGAGTAGAACGAGGACCCAAGACAGATTTATCTACAAAGCGACTGAATCTCTGACGTGTTTTAGTCTTTAACCGAATGTAATTTACTGGTTTGTCTTCAAGATCCTTTTGGTATAAGAGGTTCTACCTGGTGTAGCGGGTAATGTTCATGACCGAGAGGTATTTACGGACCAACCATGGTCGAGGGCAGAGGTTCGAATCCTAATTGCGGCAGTCGGTTTACAGTTAACCCAGCTGTTCATCCATACCCCTAAGGTTAGGTCGATAAAATGGGTACCTGGTTCAGGCTAGGGTGTGTATATATCATTCATGGAATGACCTTGATTAGGGCCTCAGCTGCCTGCACCGTCTCATCTAACAAAAGATCTGGATCTGCTCGAAGTCTCTCTCGTCCAGAAATGAAACAGTTCAGACTGTCTTCTGAAACTTCAGAAGGTATTACGAGCCTCCGCAGCGACTGAATATAAACAAACTCTTCCTTTACTCATCACTGCAGACATCACTGCAGCCCACCGAATCTCCCTGCGACTCTCCAAGACCTAAGAAATAAATTCATACATTTTGATTCTTTACCTCCCGTCTTTTCCCCCTCATATCGCATCTTCAGTTCTTCCCTTCTACCTCCTTCCCACTTACCTCCCTCCTCTCCCTCACCCTCTCCCATCCAATTATCTCTCTCTCTCCCTCCTCTTACTCATTTTTATTCTCTTCCCACTGCCAAGCTCCCCTAAAGGGTTTATGGAGAATAAACAAAAAAATAAATGAATCTTTATCTCAGAGCTTCATCATAGCCATCACAGCCTCTGTGCCACAAGTTTCCCAAACAGCATCTTGGTTATCAGCGTCGCCCCAGCGTGGATAAGGAACATTGCAACTCTTTTAAAAAAAATATCTTTCATTTTCATTCCGTCGAAACCACGAATCCAGCTCAAGGTGTATTTAGCAGGTTGGTGTTTGTAATCCAGCCCCCAAGGCATATCTACTCTAACACACACACACACACACACAGGTGGCTTAGGGTGGCATGTGTATGAGTGCTTGTATATGTGTGTGTGTGTGTGTTTTGATATATATATACACATTGAGAAATGGTACATATATAAAAGGTTAAAAGACAGAATAACACGAATGTAAAACTCTCTCCCTGTAACACACGTATAGTAGTCACATACTCTCGTGCACACACACACACACACAAACACAGGATGTGATACACGAGAGGGGTACCTGATGACTGTGTCAAAGGAAACACCACTGCAACAAAGACTCCCCTTTAAAAATCTTTCCAGTGGTACCACGCAATATCTAACAGACACACTATGTTCAACATACCACTGTACATACGTCCTACAAATGCCTAGATACACAACTGAAAGTAAAAATGAATAGATGGAACTTGAGATATATCTAAAACAAGATAAGAATAGGTAAAAGTTTGAGGAATATCTCTTTCACATCTCACCACATCTCATCTCACACCATAAACCACATGATATATTCCCTTATCTTATCATACTTCACGCTCAAGCATTATGCTCCTCGATCTTTCATACCCTTATCATCCCACCATTGAACTAATTCTTAACCCCAAACATTTGCCCAAAATCCTCACATGTTTCAGGGGTTTGTGGTCAAGAGATGTTTACCTCACCTGATGTTGTGCAGACGGGTCTCGAGATGATGATGATGGTTTACTCCAGCCTGGGAGAAAGACGAAAAACATTTGTAATTCTAATTTCATAATGATTTATTCTGTACATATATTATCATGCTTATAATTCAGCAATGTTGCAGACCAAAAGTAATTATACAAGTGTACAAGTTTTGGAAGCATATATATATATATATATATATATATATATATATGTATATACATATATATATATGAATGGAGTGCATATGAAAGCGCACTTTCATACAACACATAATACTCTCCAACATTCAGGATTCGAACCCAGGAGCTTTTGCATGGTAGACGGGAACGCCAAAGGTCCTGGGTTCGAATCCTAGTTGTTGGAGGGTGCTATGTGATATTCTTACCCAAGGATCAATTTCTATGGAAGAGTCTTGATGTTACCCATGACCTCCTAAAAAGCTCCTGCAGTCCAAAACTGCGCTACTTCCAGTAGCAGGGAGATGCAGACTCCCTTCGAATAAAAACGCTCTTTGATGAGACTTGCTCCCAATAATACAACCTCGCCAGAGGTAACATTCAGCTCACGGTGCAGCTTCAAGCAGGCAGAGTCCGGTAACGCCACACGCATAATACTCCGAGGTCAATGCGCCATGCGAGAGGTCATATCAGGTTATCTACCTCTTCAAACTTCCCCCACTGTTATCTTCACTCGTATCTACACTGACCTTTGTATTAGTTTTCTGTTATGTGTTCTGAGCATATATTCCTCTGGTACATAATAACCTGGTTTTGTATTTTCTTGGGTACATATATCCCTTCTTATATGTTCTTTAGTGCATATATCCCTTCTCATAAGTGCTTGTTAATGCATATATCCTTTAAGTGTTTTCCTTATTGCATATATCCTTTACTACATGTGTATCTTGTTATATATACACGTTTTCCTTGTTACATATATCCCTTAGCATATGTGCTCCTTATTACATATATATTTATGTATTTTCCTTGTTGCATATATCCCTTATCACAGGTGTTTCTTGTTACATATTCTTGTTATACGTTTTCCTTGCTCCGTATATCCCCTATTATTACATATATACTCCTGTATTTTCCTTGTTACGTGCATCCTCGTCTTATACCTTCCTAGTCACATAGTTGCCGTGTTACGTTTTACACACACACACACACACACACACACACACACACACACCGGTATCAGCTCGTCATATATTTTCCTTGCTACACATTTTCTTAAACATTTTCCTGGTGCACATCTTCCTGGCTGGTGTAAAAGGCGAGGGACCACAAGCACAGGGGGTTGAGAGTGTGGGATGTTGTGGTCTTGGAATTATCCTTAACACCTGAAGAAAGTGCTATACGACATTATTCCTGGATTCAGTAGCTTGGCGTTACGGCCTCTATCACCCTGGCAGTTGATTGGCCAAACGCCTGAACCAACCAACGAGCCGTAAATACCTCGATATTCGACTCACATGGTCCATTGACCAGACAACAGCAGTTGAATGAAAAAAAAACCAGTCGTAAAATGCCGTTCCAATCGGTCTTTTGTCACTGTTCTGATAACCATTTGGATCAGACCCTCTCCCCTCCAGGACATGAATGGATTCCAAATCCATGTCGAAGATCAGGTTGAAAATTTACATGTTGATGGACGCGAACCAATGGTGCTCCTGGGGCGCTACGAGATGCGAGTGTACAGTAGTAGTGAATTGTAGAGAGGAATGGAAGGTAATTGATAATGAAATGGTCAAGGCAACTTATGAAAATGAAGAAAAAATGTCAATATATATATATATATATATATATATATATATATATATATATATATATATATATATATAAATATATATATATATATATATATATATATATATATATATATATATATATATATATATATATATTATATATATATATATATATTCCTACGAGTTCACGGGGAAATGAAACACGATAAGTTTCCAAGTGCACTTTCGTGTAATAATCACATCATCAGGGGACTATACTTGATCGCGCGCTCAACTGTGATCCTTTCCAATATCATTTATTATCCCTAGGGATATGGGAGAAAGAATACTTGCCACGTATTCCTTGCGTGTCGTAGAAGGCGACTAAAAGGGCAGGGAGCGGGGGGCTGGAAATCCTCCCCTCTCGTTTTTAATCTTCCAATAGAAGGAAGAGAGAAGGGGGCCAAGTGAGGATATTCCCTCAAAGGCTCAGTCCTTTGTTCTTAACGCTACCTCGCTAACGCGGGAAATAAAATAGTATGCATAAAAGAAGAAAACTATACATATATATATATATATATATATATATATATATATATATATATATATATATATATATATATATATATATATATATACATTTTTTTTATACTATTCGCCATTTCCAGCACTAGCGAGGTAGCGTTAAGAACAGAGGACTGGGCCTTTGAGGGAATATC
>NC_092295.1:7767555-7800055 GCF_036320965.1 Panulirus ornatus
GGTGACCTCCACGCTGCCTCCAACACCAGCACCGTGTGGTGACCTCCACGCTGCCTCCAACACCAGCACCGTGTGGTGACCTCCACGCTGCCTCCAACACCAGCACCGTGTGGTGACCTCCACGCTGCCTCCAACACCAGCACCGTGTGGTGACCTCCACGCTGCCTCCAACACCAGCACCGTGTGGTGACCTCCACGCTGCCTCCAACACCAGCACCGTGTGGTGACCTCCACGCTGCCTCCAACACCAGCACCGTGTGGTGACCTCCACGCTGCCTCCAACACCAGCACCGTGTGGTGACCTCCACGCTGCCTCCAACACCAGCACCGTGTGGTGACCTCCACGCTGCCTCCAACACCAGCACCGTGTGGTGACCTCCACGCTGCCTCCAACACCAGCACCGTGTGGTGACCTCCACGCTGCCTCCAACACCAGCACCGTGTGGTGACCTCCACGCTGCCTCCAACACCAGCACCGTGTGGTGACCTCCACGCTGCCTCCAACACCAGCACCGTGTGGTGACCTCCACGCTGCCTCCAACACCAGCACCGTGTGGTGACCTCCACGCTGCCTCCAACACCAGCACCGTGTGGTGACCTCCACGCTGCCTCCAACACCAGCACCGTGTGGTGACCTCCACGCTGCCTCCAACACCAGCACCGTGTGGTGACCTCCACGCTGCCTCCAACACCAGCACCGTGTGGTGACCTCCACGCTGCCTCCAACACCAGCACCGTGTGGTGACCTCCACGCTGCCTCCAACACCAGCACCGTGTGGTGACCTCCACGCTGCCTCCAACACCAGCACCGTGTGGTGACCTCCACGCTGCCTCCAACACCAGCACCGTGTGGTGACCTCCACGCTGCCTCCAACACCAGCACCGTGTGGTGACCTCCACGCTGCCTCCAACACCAGCACCGTGTGGTGACCTCCACGCTGCCTCCAACACCAGCACCGTGTGGTGACCTCCACGCTGCCTCCAACACCAGCACCGTGTGGTGACCTCCACGCTGCCTCCAACACCAGCACCGTGTGGTGACCTCCACGCTGCCTCCAACACCAGCACCGTGTGGTGACCTCCACGCTGCCTCCAACACCAGCACCGTGTGGTGACCTCCACGCTGCCTCCAACACCAGCACCGTGTGGTGACCTCCACGCTGCCTCCAACACCAGCACCGTGTGGTGACCTCCACGCTGCCTCCAACACCAGCACCGTGTGGTGACCTCCACGCTGCCTCCAACACCAGCACCGTGTGGTGACCTCCACGCTGCCTCCAACACCAGCACCGTGTGGTGACCTCCACGCTGCCTCCAACACCAGCACCGTGTGGTGACCTCCACGCTGCCTCCAACACCAGCACCGTGTGGTGACCTCCACGCTGCCTCCAACACCAGCACCGTGTGGTGACCTCCACGCTGCCTCCAACACCAGCACCGTGTGGTGACCTCCACGCTGCCTCCAACACCAGCACCGTGTGGTGACCTCCACGCTGCCTCCGACACCAGCACCGTGTGGTGGCCTCCACGCTGCCTCCAACACCAGCACCGTGTGGTGACCTCCACGCTGCCTCCAACACCAGCACCGTGTGGTGACCTCCACGTTGCCTCCGACACCAACACCGTGTGGTGGCCTCCACGCTGCCTCCAACACCAGCACCGTGTGGGGACCTCCACGTTGCCTCCAACACCAGCATCGTGTGGTGACCTCCACGCTGCCTCCAACACCGGCACAGTGTGGCGACCTCCACGCTGCCTCCAACACCAGCACTGGGTGGTGACCTCCACGCTGCCTCCAACACCAGCACCGTGTGGTGACCTCCACGTTGCCTCCAACACCAGCATCGTTCTCTCTCTCTCTCTCTCTCTCTCTCTCTCTCTCTCTCTCTCTCTCTCTATCTATCTATCTATCTATCTATCTATCTCTCTCTCTCTCTCTGTATATTTGCGCATCTCAGCGTTGAAGCGAGCATTGCAAACCTTGCATAAAGTGGTTATGGCCAGTTTAATGCTGCCAGGATGAAAATGACTCACATAGATACTCATCTGACTCATTTTACTCATGTGTTCTCGGCCTTTCCCATCACTGACCCTCAGATATTCACCTTCAATCGAAAGCTGTTCTGGTTATCATACCCAAGCGTCATCCCACGTATAGCATCATCCTATCTTATAATCATCCTGCATCATTACCATCATCAAACATCCTCATACACCATCATCATACCCTCCTCACCCGACCTCTTCCTCCTCACCCACCTCATTACCCACTCATCACCTCACACCATCTCATCATACCTCAATCATCCCAGCCACACCCACTTGCCCAGCTTACAACGTACGAAACCCGTCATTCCTGGCTCAGTTGTACTATAGTGATTTTCATTAATTTCGCACAAACATTCCTTCCTGCTTCAGGAATTTCCTTAATTAACGGGGAGGCAAAACGGTAACCCTCTTTGTTCCTCTGCAAAGTTCGTAATATTCCTTATTTTTTACATTGCCCGTCGCAGAACTCGATGATAAACGCACATATATTTGAAGCAAAGGCTCATACTCCGATACATGTTTGGGGGGATATACGACCCATGAATCGCCAAGTGTTTAGATAAACGTCTCATAAAGCTACAAATGTTTAAATAAACGAATTATTAACCTACTAATGTTTAGATAAATGACCCATGAACCTACAAATGTTGAAATAAATGACTCGTGAACCTACAAATGTTTAAATAAATGACTCGGGAACCTACAAATGTTTAAATAAATGATCCATGAACCTACAAATGTTTAAATAAATGACTCATGAATCTACAAATGTTCATATAAATGACTCGAGAACCAACAAATGTTTAAATAAATGACTCGGGAACATATTAATGTTTAAATGACTCATGAACCTACAACTGTTTAAACAAATGACTTATGAACCTTCAAATGTTTAAACCTACAAGTGTTTAAATAGACAACTCATGAACCTACAAATGTTTAAATAAACTTCATGACCCCATAAATGTTAAAATAAACTACTCCTGAACCTACAAATGTTGAAATAGAAAACTCGAACCTACAAATCTTAGACAAACGACTCAAAAAAAACGACAAATCTAAGTAACGACACAGAATCCTACAGATGTTTAAACTACTCACATCCCTATAAATGTTTAAACAAACTACTCAAACCAACAAGCGTTTAAATGAGTAATCTTTAAACACAAACATTTAATTAAATGAAAGATGAGTCATCTCTCGTAAGAGTAAAGATATTCAGTAAAGAATTTATGATAAACATATCTCAAAGGTCTTACCACGTTAGCATTAACAATCATATTATCCATCACTTTATCACTCTTAAGAGAAAGTTCGAAAAAAAAAATCATGTATAAGTTGGACAAGAAATTAATCCATTTCTTCGTATTTTTTCTCATAATGTCTAGGTGCTGCCATTCTGAAAACCAACTCCATCATCTGCTTACAAGACCTGCAGGTTTTTATACATCGATTTTAATTCTTTTAAGCGTAGGATTTACTCTGAACACAAGGGAGTGAGAGAGATAAGATATTTCGTCTTTTCTCTGGGTGTAGATTGGTCAACACCTGACGTAGAACGAGTCTAGTGCTAGACACACACACACACAGAGGAATAGATAGATAGACAGACAGACAGACTGGCAGAGAGAGAGAGAGAGAGAGAGAGAGAGAGAGAGAGAGAGAGAGAGAGAGAGAGAGAGAGAGAGAGAGAGAGCGATACTGTAAATATTTCGAAAGCATCGGTACAAAGAATAGCGCGGAAAACGTAAAAAAAAAAAGAAATAACATGAAGAATCAATCTTTTCTTCTCGCTTCTAGCATTTATGCAACCCCCCTTTCAAAAATCCATTTTCTGTTGCCTCACATTCTTTAATGCAATCCCATCTAGCGTCTTTACACATTCCCGTATTGAATGAAATATGAAGGAAATGAAAACCTTACCTTTCGTCTCTTTGTGAGCAATGCTTTCTTGTTCTCGAGGGGATATGAAATACCGAAATCTCACAAATGGTGTCAAAACACACCATTGTGTATTGCTAAGGTCTCATGAACGCTAGGTTTCCCATTATGCTCAGACAATCTACACAGAGGGCTTGTGTTGCTATCTCATGCCATCATGGTGATGTCGGGGGGAAGATAATGTCATTAGGGCAGTGTTGCTACCACAAGAGATGCGCAGCAACACAGCTGCCAATCAGGCCACAGTCAACTCATCACACATGACCGCTTGACGTGTGACCCTGGATCTTCTCAGGTCAAGTTGAATAACCCTGAAATTGCACGAACGTAAGGGCTTCTTTGCCCTGATATCCCCAGTGTCAGGTTAGTTAACTCAGGGTTGGATTAAACAACGGGTGGAGATTGACGACAGACATACCAGGTGGTTTTCAAATCCAATTCACCAAAAACAGATAAAATTGAGGTCAATACGATAAATGATGAATTACAGTAATGGACAATATATGTAGGATATATTCCTCTTGCTATACACTTAAGTGTATTTGTATAAACACGTATAAACATCTTAGCTTCGATGTGTATACGTATTCTCTCCATGACCCACATCAGACCACAACATAAAAGTGTAATCTCATATGAAGACATCGTCAAAGTCACAACCACTAGATACCATAGCAGTTACAGCTAAAACATGTAGTATTATATTACTCAGTTGAAACAATGGGTTACCCAAAGCAAAATATTGATGTCTAACAATTACACTTTTTTTAATCCTTGATAAATACGAATCCAGTTTGCACAGTCACCTATACACCTTTGTGCAAAATATTTATGTCTAACAATTACACTTTTTTAATCCTAGATAAATACGAATCCAGTTTGCACAGTCACCTATACACCTTTGTAAACACCTTCTGTCACACCTCTACATCAATACTCTCCCTTGATGTAGCTTCGCTCTCACTCACACCCCTCACCTCACACACTCCTTCGTCCCACTCACATCCGCTCCCTTTCTGTACTCCTCGCACACTCCCCGTACCCGGAAAAATCACGAATATAAAAAAAAAAAAAGAGAAAAAGAAAAAACTCCCACCATCGAAAAATGATCATGCCTTAAAAATTTACCTTCCCTAGTTAATGTGCAGAGATAAATGATTTCATGGACAAGTCCCTGTCGTTCGTACCTACAACTCAGCATCTCTCACTGCTGAATGCAGCAAACCCTTACCGAGCCACACGTGTGCATTTATAGACCCCATTGATGACTTTTTCCCCCCCCCACTCGAACCCATCATAACTCTAAACTCAAGTATATCTACGAGCTCACAGCTGCCAACCCATTTCAGTATCACGAAACTATTTTTCAACCGTGAATATATCTTTTTTTTTTTTTTGATTCCGAAAGCTGCTTCTGAAGTTAAAATTTCCAACCCACCTTCATCCTTGAATTTCAGATATGTATGGTCAAAGCCCGAGGTACGTCTATACCAATATATATATATATATATATATATATATATATATATATATATATATATATATATATATATATATATATATATAATGTATACATATTGGCGATCAGACATGAGCCTAGATCGGCATCTTAAGCTGACATGCTTCTCCCTGTCAGCAGTGAAGCTGTGAGTTCTGTCAGCCACTCATGTCAGCAGTAACAGTTTGCGGTGTGTCAGCAGTGTAGATACGAGTTTTCTTAAGCCATTCCCCCGTCAGCAGTGAAGTCGTGATAACACTGACTTATAATGTCAGCTGTGACGGTTCGACCACCCGTCAGCCACCCTGCCGCCAGCAACAGATATATCAGCGCCATCAGCCACTTCGCCAGTTATACGAGCGCAATTGACCTTCTTACATTTATAACGATGGTCATGGAAACTGTCAGCCGTCTCTGCTGACGATGTCAGGAGGAACATTGCCGTCAGGAGCGCTAATGCCCTCCCTTCCTCCTCCTCCTCCTCCTCGTTCCCTTTTCGCGGTCGTTAAGGATAATTTGACGAAGTCTTGCTCGTTACCAACTTATGATAGTCTGAGCTTGCCGGGAAGAGGTTTGGTGGTTGGGTCAGGGAAGAGATATTGGTTATATGCAAGGTTGGGTAGCATCTGCTGGTGGTTATGGTAACACTTGTTGGCTAGGTAGAGTGTTGGTAACGGTGGTTGATTCTGGTAACACTTGTTGCCTAGGTACAGCGTTGGTAATAGTGGTTGATTCTGGTAACACTTGTTGGCTAGGTACAGTTAACATGTCAACATGTTTACCAAATGGCGTCCTAGCTTCGTCTCTTCGATGTATATCAACTGACTTATATTTCTCTTTTGTGTCTCCCCTGATGATGTGATTATTACAGGAAAGTGCACTTGGGAGTTTATCGTGTTTCATTTTCCCCGTGGACTCATAAGAATATCTTGATCACGCGCAAAATTGTGATCCTTTCCAGTATATATATATATATATATATATATATATATATATATATATCCTTATCTCAATCACTTGACCTGACATGTTCCCTTAACCACCAACCACTACTAATATAGAATTCCAATCCAGTGATCAAGTCTACCTAATCATATCTTCCTTCCATTCCTTACCGTCACTCACGTAAGCAATTTACGATTCCCACCAAAAAAAAAGATTTCTATCAATTTCTTTCAATTTCACATGACCTCATCCACTATGATGCTGTCCTCAAATACTCAGTCACCAAGTCAAGCGAAATAAGTCGACAGCAGAAAAAAATTCGTTCTATTATAACAAATTAGATTGTATTTTCTTGTGACATAATACCTCATTCACGTATGCAAACATCAAAGCCTACAAAAGACAGATTTTTCTCTGTTTCCCGTCTGGAGACAGGATTCGCAACAATGGTGCATTATGTATATATTTATGTGGGCTGAAGACCCTTAGGCAAAGTGGGCATATTTGAGGGCAAAATAATGTCATTTGACAAGTATAACATTGATTGAACATTTGTATTGAGAGAACTTTGGGAATTATCATTCTCTCTCTCTCTCTCTCTCTCTCTCTCTCTCTCTCTCTCTCTCTCTCTCTCTCTCTCTCTCTCTCTCTCTCTCTCTCTCTCAGTCCTACTCAATGGCAAAATCTTGCTATAGGTATTCAAAGCTAGTTTCCCTTCCTCTTGCTCAAACTCCTCGTAAAAGATCACACCAACCCCTCTACACCCTCGTGCGAAACTCTACGGAGACTCACACCCATGTTTCAATACCCAGTTACCACGAAAAACTCTACGGTAGCAGCCATCCATGTTTCAGTAACAAATCAAACTAAATTTTTTTTTTTTTTTTAAGACCGTGTCCCGTGTTTAACAGTTCATGGCGCAACTAAGTCTTGGCTCTCGGAATAGCTCTCTGGTTTACAATCTACAACATTGGAAGTTATACTTTTACCCTCAAAAGTTCTAACGATTCGAGTGTTCATTTCAGTTTACCATCAACTTATGGAAACACCCATGTAGGAGGAACTACACTGCACATCGGACATGATATTATCTGTAGCTAATTACCACACAAATCCGAGTAAATGAAGATGATTAATACTAATTAATCATAGCTATACGACCACACAGCTCGTCTATACCGACCCAGGATAGAATAACCTATCCATTCGGCTTCAGGACAAAGATGATCATACATAACAGTCATACAATAGCAAATTTACCAAATGACGTCCTAGCTACGTCTCTTCGTTGTATATCGACTGACTTATATTCCTCTATCGTGTCATCCCTGATGATGTGATTATTGCACGAAAGTGCACTTAGGAACTCATCGTGTTTCATTTTCCCCGTGACTCATAAGAAAGTTCTAACTAAAGTTTAAAGTTCTAACCCTTACCTATATATATATATATATATATATATATATATATATATATATATATATATATATATATATATATATATAATGCCCGTGACACCAACTGGCTCAGATTTCTTCACAGAATCATTACTATGCGAATAATCATATGTCGGAAATTCCCCTCCATTTTGTGGTTATTTCACGGATGAGCGTAAAAAGATAATTAAATCTCTGGGTTTCGCCGTGTTGCATTTTACGAAAGACATAAAGAGTTATTAGATTAATTAACTCCATTTGCAATTAACGCTGCCAAACACTTTCCCCCTGCTGGAGCCCCACAGTATGTAAGCCACGTACACACTCCTAACCTAAGCCATCAAATGATAAAGATAATGACAGATTACAGCTACCAACGAATACAAGCTTTGGCAAATCGTAGGAATAAGAACCAGATGTTTATTGAAGCTTTTCAGTTACGTAGGAGGATACAGTGAGGATACAAGGCGATCTAGCGGTACACAGACTGCTGGCACAAGGTTTTCTGCCGGGACAGAGACGGTGTAGGTACATGGGCGATGTAGTGGTACATGGATCATGCCGGTACAGTGTAGATAAAGAAGTACATGGACACTGTAGTGGTATGAGGCCATTGGACTCCGTGATAAGGCAAGGAGACCAGTGGACTCGTGCCTAAATAGAGAGTCCATCTCATTCCGTGTCAAGAGACAGAGTCCATTGGACTCCCTGTCCAGAAAAGGCCATTGGACGGGTCCGTACTAGCTACCACAGGGACGACCGGGGTACAACACTTGCTCATTGGCACAATGCAACGAGTTCTGTGTGTGTGTGTGTATGTTTGTGGGTGAATGTGTGTGTGTGTGTATGTATGTGTGAATGTGTACGTGTAAATGTGTATGAATGTGTGTGAATGTGTCTGCATTTTCCATTTTCTGCCGTTCGTTTATTCTCTCAGTAGCTGTTCTCTCGTCATAACCACCGTCATTACCTATCTATCTCTCTGTCTATTTATGACAAGTGGTGAGTGGTAGGCAGCCATGGACCAGGGGAAGGTAATGGACCAGGGGAAGGTATACACTGCCTGTGTTACCCGCTGGGTACCAGGAGGGTTTGTGATGGCTGTGGCTCACTGATAAACACTTCAGTGGCCTTCAAGTGTCACTCCTTTGGCCCACCTAACTATATATTTTGTTCTTTGGCTCATCCAGCATCTGGGCTGCTGGCTTTTAGTCAACAAACATGCATTCTCTTCATCTCACACCTTACAACACGTAACTCACACGTAGTTCTATATCTTCCTGCGTTAATCACGACACGCTACCCCAGCACAATCTCGTAAGTACTCATAAGTACTTAAGTTATTCCTATAAGTAATAGGATAAGTAGGTATTCATAAGTAAATAAGTTATCCTTACAAGTAATAGGGTATTTATGTAGATACTCGTGAGTAAATAAGTACTTACAAGTAAATAGGATACTTATCTAAGTACTCAGAATGTGTTATCCTTACAAGTAATAGGATATCAATGCATGTATTCATAAGTAAATAACTTATCCTTACACTTAATTGGATATTTCTGTAAACACTCTTAAGGAAATACGATATCCTTACCAATAATAGACTATTCATGTAAGTACTTATAATTAATAGGATATTTATGTAAGTACTTTTAAGTAATAGGATAATTATGTAAGTACTTATAAGTGAATATGTTATGCTTTAATCAACATTATTTAGATGCAAGTACGACTCTCGATCAATCCCAGGTTCATACACACGACTCCACTGGTTAAGACGTGTAGGGGTAGGTTCATACACACGACTCCACTGGGAAAGACTTGTAGGGATAGGTTCATACGCAAGACTCCACTGGGAAAGACTTGTAGGGATAGGTTCATACAAACCACTCCACTGGGAAAGACTTGTAGGGGTAGGTTCATACACACGACTCCACTGGGGAAGACTTGCAAGGCTAGGTTCATACACACGACTCCACTGGTTAAGACTTGTAAGGCTAGGTTCATACACACGACTCCACTGGGGAAGACTTGTATGGTTAGTTTCATACACACTACTCCACTGGGAAAGACAAAGGGTTAGGCTCATACATACGACTCCACTGGGGAAGACTTGTAGGGTTAGGTGCGTACAAAGGACTCCACTTGGAAAAACATGTGAAATTACGTCAATACACAGGACTCCACTGGGAAAAACTTTTAGGATTAAATTTCTGCTACGTCCCTCCTCCCCTTCCACCGCCCATAACTCTTCGTTATAACTTTTGAAGTCAACCTTAGTGAAATTTGGTCGAGCAGCTTTGGGTCATAACACCTTTACGTTATTTGACGGAGTCGAAGCTTCGTCTGACATGGTCAACACCCGTGTTTTCCAGCAGATTAGCTGGAAGTAAGTACACGAGGGATAAGGGTTCGAGAAGAAAGAGGAGTCGAAACAGTTTCGTTCAACGGTTCATTTCAAGATTTGATTGAGTCTGGTCGTCCCAAGATTATGTATCCCATGGTGTCTTACGTAATATATAAATTTTTTTTTCTCCTTTCATATATTCGCCATTTCCAGAGTCAGCGGGGTAGCGTTAAGAATAGGGGACTGAGTCTAAGAGGGAAAATCCTCACTTGGCCCCCTTTTCTGTTCCTTCTTTCGGAAAAGTCAAAACTTGGGGGGAAGATTTCCAGCCCCACCGCTCCCTCCCCTTTTAGTCGCCTATTACGACACGCAGGGAATACGTGGGAAGTATTCTTTTTCCCCCATTCCCAGTGATAATATATATATATATATATATATATATATATATATATATATATATATATATATATATATATATATATATATATATATATATATATATTCAGATTTCATTTTAAGATATTACATTATGATTTGGCGATTCAAATCCTCGATTTCATCACCCTAGAACATCGAATGTTAATTCAAGATTTAAGAATTTCTGCGCCGTTGCCTGTCATGGCAGTCCATTACCAGATGAATAAATAGATGAAATCCGAAACACACTTGTCTCATAATGCATGTCATCATCTGTCGGGTCTCCTAACGCATCACTATATATGGATGGGACTTGTGAATCTCCAGTGGGGTGTTATACAATCTAGAAATCTTCATCAAATACAAAATATTATGAATGGATGCCTCATCTTTATGAGTCGTGACTGAGGTGTTTGGTAAGTGAAATTAGATTGTCTACTTCCTTAGTCTGGTCGATTCGGTTTCCTCATTTTCAAGGTCTGGTTCCCTGGTCTGGTCGACTCGGTTTCCTCATTTCAAGGTCTACTTCCTGGTCTGGTCGACTCGGTTTCCTCATCTTCAAGGTCTACTTCCTGGTCTGGTCGACTCGGTTTCCTCATTTTCAAGGTCTGCTTCCCTAGTCTGGTCGACTTGGTTTCCTCATTTTCAAGGTCTACTTCCCTGGTCTGGTCGACTCGGTTTCCTCATTTTCAAGGTCTACTTCTGGTCTGGTCGACTCGGTTTCCTCCTTTTCAAGGTCTACTTCCCTGGTCTGGTCGACTCGGTTTCCTCATTTTCAAGCCTCGAAATGCAGCCATCTCAGATACTAATTCAGGTATGGATCTAAATCATAACCTAAAGGGTCCTGGGATATACAAGGTATTAGAAAGCAACGGAATCCACATAAACAGCATCGTAAAAAGTATATAATCCTTTAAAACAAACAATATGCATCACAAGATCGCCCTGAGGATCCATGCCACGAGACGGGTATCAGTACCTATAAGGGGAACTTTTAGATGGCTTTTACATGGTTCGCTTCGGCGTTGGGGCACCTTTCGTACTTTCACGTGGAATATTATCCCAGCAAACTGGAAGGACTGTGTCACAGCAGAACGAACGAGAGAATCAGCCAGGATGCAAAAGAAATCATAGCTACATGGATGTATCAGAGGTTTCCTCGTCTCCCTGGTCGCAACGAAGCGTTTGGTGGCGAAAGACAGGGGAAGCGACCATGACTGGCTGGCTTGGATGTCGCAGCCAGGCAAAGATATTTAAGTGCTCGAGGTCACACGGCCCTTTCACAGTGGCCGCTCTTCTGCAGAGTAACTTTTGCTGTGGTTCTTTCTCCCGTCGCCTCTCTCACTGTCGTCCCCCTGGTTATGGTCGCCTCTCTCACTGTCGTCCTCCTGGTTATGGTCGCCTCTCTCACTGTCGTCCTCCTGGTTATGGTCGCCTCTCTGTCGTCCTCCTGGTTATGGTCGCCTCTCTCACTGTCGTCCTCCTGGTTATGGTCGCCTCTCTCACTGTTGTCCTCTTGGTTATAGTCGCCTCTCTCACTGTTGTCCTCTTGGTTATGGTCGCCTCTCTCACTGTCGTCCTCCTGGTTATGGTCGCCTCTCTCACTGTCGTCCTCCTGGTTATGGTCGTCTCTCTCACTGTCGTCCTCCTGGTTATGGTCGCCTCACTGTCGTCCTCCTGGTTATGGTCGCCTCTCTCACTGTCGTCCTCCTGGTTATGGTCGCCTCACTGTCGTCCTCCTGGTTATGGTCGCCTCTCTCACTGTCGTCCTCCTGGTTATAGTCGCCTCTCTCACTTCACTGTCTCGTCTCACATTTGCTTCCTTGTTTTTGGTCTCACTGACGTCCCACTTGACAAACTCTTTCTTACTGTAGTATTTCTCATTATACATAATATAAATACACACTATTCCGCTACTACTATGCTCTCACACTTCGAGATCTTTTTTCCCAGTCTCGTTTCTGAGCAAGGTCTCTCTCTCTCTCTCTCTCTCTCTCTCTCTCTCTCTCTCTCTCTCTCTCTCTCTCTCTCTCTCATAATGGTCCCTTTCGCTTTAATATCATTATGCGGACCCTAACAGTCCCCCTTTCACACCGAACCCACTCCCTGGTGCCATTTCGCATAAGCAATAGACGCTGCTGAATGGTTCCTCCCCTCATGTACGTGTGGTTTTGATATTCCCAGAGCGCGACCCTGGGCTATGTGATGCTTAAGAAGAGAACGAATGCGAATGACGGATTTGTAAATAACAGGGCAACACTGTGGCATTATGTGACACTTGTATGTAAATGTTCATGGAGTTTTGATTATCCGTTCGACATATACAAGTGCAAATGATGATTAGATGTATGATATCAGCATTTGGACTATTATGGTGAAGCGGTAGGCATTCGTAAAAGGGGGGAGAGAGAGAGAGAGAGAGAGAGAGAGAGAGAGAGAGAGAGAGAGCAGCAGCAGCACCAGCGCGTCATCATGACCAAAACAGTTGAGCTGGTCTGGTGGGAGGTGGCGTCATGTGCTCATCAGCCGAGTGTGTCAGGCATGTTGGCCCCGGATTTACTTAGTTGGCTTAAAGTGGTGCTGCCTCCACCCTGCTGCGTTACTGCCTCCACCCTGATGCATTACTGCTTCCACCCTGCTGCGTTACTGCCTCCACCCTGATGCATTACTGCTTCCACCCTGCTGCGTTACTGCCTCCACCCTGATGCATTACTGATTCCAAACTGATGCATTACTGCTTCCACCCTGCTGCGTTACTGCCTCCACCCTGATGCATTACTGCCTCCACCCTGATGCATTACTGATTCCACCCTGATGCATTACTGCTTCCACCCTGCTGCGTTATTGCCTCCACCCTGATGCATTACTGCCTCCACCCTGCTGCATTACTGCCTCCACCCTGATGTATTACTGCCTCCACCCTGCTTCATTACCACCTCAAAACCGCAGTATTAGTGCCTCAAAACTACAGCATCACTGCCTTAAAACTGCAGCATTATCGCCTCAAAGCTGCAGTATTACCGCTTCAAAACTGCTGCATTACTGCCTCAAAACTGCTGCATTACTGCCTCAAAACTGCAGCATTACCGCGTCAAAACTGTAGCATTACAGCCCCAAAACTGCAGCATTACTGCCTCAGAACTGCAGCATTACCGCCTCAAAACTGCAGCATTACCGCCTCAAAACTGCAGCATTACCGCCTCAAAACTGCAGCATTACTGCCTCAAAACTGCAGCATTACTGCCTCAAAACCGCAGCATTAGTGCCTCAAAACTGCAGTATTACCGCCTCAAAACTGCAGCATTACCACCTCAAAACTGCTGCATTACCGCCTCAAAACTGTTGCATTACTGCCTTAAAACTACAGCATTACCGCCTCAAAACTGCTGCATTACTGCCTCAAAACTGCAGCATTACCGCCTCAACACTGCTGCATTACTGCCTCAAAACTGTAGCATTACTGCCTCAAGACTGCAGCATTACCCACACTTCCACAGCCACACACAATCCCCGACAGCAGGATTCGAACCGCTCCGCCGCCATTAGTGTACAAACTGGGCAAGTTAGACCCTAAGCTACGGAGCCCATAATAGTCAAATGACTATTCAATTACTAATCGTCTTCCACCCGTAAGGAATGAGGTCTCCACGGGTCATTTCCCGTCACGAGGTGAGCCCGGGGTCCTCATGCATCGTTCGTCCTCCATTTGCCTGCCAATCCCTGGTCGCGAGGGGAGGTCGATTTACTTCTGGGTGGGGTCAATTTACCTCTCTCGCCATTGTCCTTCAACTTTGAAAGTCACGTAATTACTTTCTCGAAGCCCGTTCGTACCAGGGGTGACCCATATTGCCTCTCCGAAACCTGTTCAAACCCGAGCCTAATTGATCTTGAAAAGCTTCTTCGAATCTCTGATATACACTATTACTCTTTTGTTAAACCTTTTTAAACAGAGGGTCGCCAATGTTGATCTAAGAGTATGAATGCCATTCGAACTTGGAATCGCAATATGCAAGAGATTGGAGAAGCCTGTTCGAACCTAGGATCGAATTACGTAAACCATACCATTTTCTAATTTTGTAATATGTTCGTATTTTGTATGATTCTGTAGGAGATTTCTTCTGAAATCTTTTCCATTTTCTTATGTGTACGAAATTCTCCAGCTCTGGCACTCAAAGATTTCAGCCTCTCCGATCAACTATATTTTTTATTCAGTTATAATCTATCATTCAGGATCTAATCTTTATTATTTAATCACTCGGGATTTGATTCGTCTTCCAGTGCATTTGAGAAACCTGGACAGGCATCAGCAACTCGTAAACGATTCGTTTTTGTTCTCGATCATTATAGACGCGGGTTGAGAGGACATTTTGGTAATGCCTTTCGTCACCTAATGCAGGTGTGGCCTAGGGCCCACGGTACCAATAGGCAGCCAGCACAAGCAAAGGTTAGGGGGCCCACTGCACCAACAGGCAGCCAGCTCAAGCGATGGTTAGATGCAAGTCACATACCACGCCATCCTCTCTCTCTCTCTCTCTCTCTCTCTCTCTCTCTCTCTCTCTCTCTCTCTCTCTCTCTCTCTCTCAGAGAGAACTTTTCACCTGCAAAATTTATAGAGGGGAACTGAGTGTGATCATAAATCTTTCCATTCAATCTAAAACGATTCATTTTTACCGACGTCAGGGGGTTGTCTGTATAGCAAACCTTACAGTCGCCTCTGGATCCGCGCTGCTCATGCAACTTAATTGCTTCGGGGTACGGCCTGCTCTGGCGAGGCACAGCAACGTAACGAAAAGGAGACATAGGAAATGAGGTGGAGTTTTATCATCTCTTCTCTCTGCTCAATCGAATGACTGGTAACTTGTACCTTTTCTCTTCAGTAGAGTGCTGTAGAGACGGCTTTGAAGAGATGGAGGAGACAGGGCTGCTGCTTCTATCACGATGATAAATATAGAGTCATCTGGTAGGACTGGTACATAAAGCCGACCCTCTGTAGAAGTGGTAAACGTAGAACTGCTCTTACTCTAAGGATGGTGAGCATAGAGTTCTTCCTCTTACAGAAATGGTGAACATAGACCTCCCTCCCCCACTCTCTTCTTATAGGGATGGTGACCATAGAGTCGCTCTTCCTATAGAACTGGTGAACAAATCCTCCCTTCTTGTGAGGATTGTGAATACACAGCCGTTCCATCTGTGCCCAAACCCACCACAGATCGGCACTTAACCCTGATGCATTGCTTATCGACCCCACAATCTTTAAAGCCTGTTCCCACGCCACCTATATCTTTCCCCTTTTGAATCCACTGACCCCCTCCATCTGGCTCCCATTTTCTCCTCCCGCAGAAGTCCCTGGTGCGCACCATCACCTTCTTCAGATTTACCTTACTGGGGGGGCCCGACGACAACAAAGGCCTTACCCAGGTTGCGACGCATCTGAGGATGCAGTGGTGGTCGGTCCATCTCCCTTTGTCTCGTTCACGTGCAGAAAGATAATGTTTCTTTCCGTATGAATAAGAATCCATTATAATTGAACTTTGGCATCAAAGTGTTGAGGCGACACGCCATCAAGGTGTCAGAGATTCGAGAGTTCACAACGATAATGGATCGCAATTGTTAGAACGTCACACTGTAGATGGGGCCCACACTTCAGAGGGGGCCCACACTGTAGAGGGGGCCCACACTGTAGAGGGGGCCTTACACTGTAGAGGGGGGGTCACACTGTTCAAGGAAGAGGGGGGACGGTCACATAAAAGAGGCTGGGAAATGAACAACAGAAAGCTAAGAGACGCAGGAATGGTGAACCAATGAGAAAGGTTGGGAGATGATAATTTGACAGCTCGGGGGATGCAAGGACAGCAGAGTCTGGGGGCGTGGAAAGGGGACGGTCCAGAGAAACTGGGACATGGAAAAGGGAGCACCTGACAGTGGTTTGGTCATGGAAAGCCGACGGACGAGAAAAGTTTGGACATGGAGAGTGGACGGCTGAGAGAAGCCGAGACGTCCACTGTGATTAACAGAGAAGTGCTGGGACGTGGAAAGGGGACAGACGGGACAGGTGTTGACACAAAGAATTGAACGTCGAGAGAAGTTCGAGAATAGAAAACGACTCCCGTTAACGCAATGAAAAGAAGAGAACGTTCGCCAATTACTCCAAGGGCCTTCGACACGACTCACAAACAAGACCGAAGCGGAGAAGAAATTTCCTCTCCAGTAACTCGGACGGTGTATGATGACCGAGTGCCCTCAGCGTCTGGCCTTGAAGGCAACTGCTGCCCTGCTGAAGCACGTCTTCCAGAGGTGATCAAGCTTCGAACAATGAACCGAATATCAGTCTCGAGTTTATCATCTGTGTTTCACATATGCCTTCAACTAATAGACCTCCAGCCAGCGATATAATACAACCAATGGCTCGAAAAAAGACGTTTATACATTACATAGTAGGAAGATGAAAGTTACAGCCGTATTCTATAAGGCATACGAGTCCAATTCCATGTTACTGAATATTAGAAACTCATAAATTCATCAGAATACACATAAAACATAAGGTGCATTTCAGGACTACGTTGCTCTTTTAATCTCCAATTTCATTTGAAGTGGAGGAGCTCACATCGTCATGAAAATCCTGGGAAAACATCACAAAGAGATGATCTTCGCCAGGAATCTTCATCGCCCCGTGAGATGCGACACGAGAGGAATCTTCGAAGGCAAAAATATTTGTAAAGTGAACTAGTTTTAATTTCAGCGACTGTGAAATATGTCGAAAATCCTTTATTTATATTTTATTTTACTTTGCCGTTGTCTCTCGCGTTAGCGAGGCAGCGCAAGGAAACAGACGAAAGAATGGCCCAACCCACCCACATGTATATACATAAACGTCCACACACGAACATATACATGCCTATACATTTCAACCTATACATATATATACATACACAGACATATACATGTGTACATATTCATACATTCTGTCTTCATCCATTCCATCGCCACCCAGTCACACATGAAATGACCCTCCCCTCCCCCCGCGCACACGCGAGGTAGCGCTTGGAAAAAACAACAAAAGCCACATTCGTTCACACTCAGTCTCTAGCTGTCATGTAATAATGCACCGAAACCACAGCTCCCTTTCCACATCCACGCCCCACAAAACTTTCCATGGTTTACCCTAGACGCTTCACATGAGCTGCTTCCATCTACTGACAGCACGTCAACCCCGGTATACCACATTGTTTCAATTCACTCTATTCCTTGCACGTCTTTCACCCTCCTGCATGTTCAGGCCCCGATCACTCAAAATCTTTTTCTCCAATTTGCTCTCCCACTTCTCGTTCCCTCCACCTCTGACGCATATATCCTCTTTGTCAATCTTTCATCGCTCATTCTCTCCATGTGACCAAACCATTTCAATACACCCTCTTCTGCTCTCTCAACCACACTCTGTATTACCACACCTTTCTCTTACCCTTTCATTACTTACTCGATCAAACCACCTCACGCCACATATTGTTCTCAAACATCTCATTTCCAACACATCCACCCTCCTCCGCACAACCCTATCTACAGCCTACGCCTCGCAACCATATAACATTGTTGAAACCACTATTCCTTCAAACATACCCATTTTTGCTTTCCGAGATAATGTTCTCGCCTTCCACACATTCTTCAACGCTTCCAGAACTTTCGCCCCGTCCCCCACCCTATGATTCACTTCCGCTTCCATGGTTCCATCCTCTGCCAAATCCACTCCCAGATATCCAAAACATTTCACTTCCTCCAGTTTTTCTCCATTCAAACTTACCTCCCAATTGACTTGACCCTCAACCCTACTGTACCTAATAACCTTGCCCTTATTCACATTTACTCTCAGTTTTCTTCTTTCACACACTTTACCAAACTCAGTCACCAGCTTTTGCAGTTTCTCACCCGAATCAGACACCAGCGCTGTATCATCAGCGAACACCAACTGACTCGCATCCCAAGCTGTCTCATCCACAACAGACTGCATACTTGCCCCTCTCTCCAAAATCCTTGCATTCACCTCTCTAACAACCCACATCCTATAATCTATACTAATTCTATATAGGATGACAGTCAGTGATTGATTCTAATATAGAAGTGATCTATTTTCTAAACGCGGGTTGAATGAGGAAGTCTATCGATTACCTAAAAAGACAAACGTTCATAATTAACGTGAAACGCCATTAATTGCCATTTACATAAAATGAATAAGTATCATACATGATATTTATCAACTGGGATGTGATGAAATCCCACAGATATAAGAAAATGCTTTTTAAAGATTATGGACTCCAAGACATTTCAAGAGCATTCAGATCCCTAGAAATACTTGCTCTATATGCCAAGTCTAAGGAAAATATAAAAAAAACCTACGCCATTTCGTGTGTGGCGGGGTGGCGACGGGAATGGATGAAAGCAGCAAGGATGAATATGTACATGTGTATATATATGTATATGTCTGTGTATGTATATGTATGGATATGTGCGTTCGTGGGCGTTTATGCATATACATGTGTATGTGGGTGGATTGGGCCATTCCTCATCTTGTTTTCTAGCGCTACCTCGCTAACCCAGGAGACATCGGTTAAGTATAATAAATATATATATATATATATATATATATATATATATATATATATATATATATATATATATATATATATATATATATATGCACAGGTAATTTCTCGTTCATATTTCTCATTAAGTATGCTTCAGTATATCATCTCATAATTATGCTCTATATAGTCGTAGCTCATTAGGAGCCTCATTCAAAAAGTATATATTTACAGCACTAAACCCTCGCTAAGGAATCATCATAGTTGGGAAAAATCGAGGTAATTTTCATCAAATATCTTTTTAATGTTACCCGAGGCGACGGTGGCAACTGATTTCCCTAATCAAGGCCATTTTATTATGCGAGTGTGAATGCGTGTGTATGTCAGTCCACGCCAGGTGTCCATTTTATCGATCAACCTTCCAAGGGAATGATGACCAGCTGGGTTGACTGTGGACAGACTACCGCTACCAGGAATCGAACCCATGCAGCCCATGAATACTTCACGGTCAGGATCGCTAACCTCTACACCACAGAGGTCCCTGCTTGTTCTTATGCATGTTGCTGGAGCCATTAACACATAGACCTTCATTTCGCCGGGAGGAATCAACGCTGGATTGTCGCTCTCTCATAAAAGTGTTCGCCAGGACGAGACACATTATGGGTCGAAGGCGATTCAATCAAGATATTATTGCAAACGTTTTGAAAACAGTAGCGAGAGACTGATAGCATTTATCTAGTCTGTCAGAAAACGATTAGAAAACATTTCCCGTTTTTTATTTTTACAAGCGTTCGTCATTTGTTTCTTGATTTAACTATAGATAAACGTAAATGAAAGATAATATAATGTTATTCACGACCTCGAGACGTATCTATCCATACGGACACTACAACACGACCCTTAGTCTTGGGGTCATGATCCTTGTTCTGATATCTCAGGGTCAGGTTAAAGGCCGGGCCATCAGACACAAAGGTCGTCGTGTCGCCCTCAAGGCTTACACCGTCGCCCTCAAGGTACTCTTGGTGTGTATGGTAATATGGCATTCAATTTCAACCACATTCATCAAACCTCTGACCTACACAAGACTTGATACAGACTTTGTATTATACGATTCTACGTAGCATCAATAAATGATGGATACGAATAGTGAAATGAAAGCTAATTAAACACACAGCAAGACAGTAAATTGAATCATGCCAGAGGGATTGCAACTGACACTCATCTCTCCAAATCATTATAGAAATTATTAGTAGATCTGTACCTCAGAATAATACAGCTTCAGTCGTACGATAATACAGCTTCAGTCGTACGATAAGAATCAACAGCTTATCTTGATACCCACTAAAGCCGACCTTACATCAAGTGATCAAGGTGGGTTGAAGGAGACACCAGAGGCCGAAATAGAAAGGACATCTTCAACGGTGTTTGTACGGCACAAGAACACTTTCATCTGGTGGTACAGGACCACCACTGGACCGAAGACCAACAGCCAATGGGGTGATAGATTCCTGTCACCAGTAGTCCCACACTCAATAACCACACCACTTCCCTTTCTCCTCTCTCTCTCTCCCTCCCTTTTCCCGTTTTCATTATATTCCCCTCCCCAAATACTCCAAAGACAATTAGCTTTTTATAAGATGTCGCAATTATCGACGAGAATCAAAGCTACAGTTGGGTAGACATCGCTAGGGAAAAGAAACGAAGGACGAAAGAAATGTTACCAGGGTTCGGTGGTTGGACACCGTCACAGATTGGTAGACTCACGAGAAAGCTTCTGCCAGTGATGTGGGTCGAGTGTTTGGATCGTCCTGCTCAACATTATCGCTTCGAGTGCAAAAGTTTTTCGGTATTCATCCACTGATTATACGATTATCGTCTCTTTAACGAAGGTACACCCGGCACAAAAATGATCTTTTACACTTTGGAAGCGACATGATATGACACAAGGACGAAAACATCCGAGAGCATACCATCCTCTTAAGTTGCCAGGTGATCATTGCGCAACCCTTCGTTCACTGGGGTAAAGATAGTTTTTATGCTGTGTGTACATTCATAGTAATAATGAAATGAATATATTATGAGTTTTTTGATAGTGATATGGTGTATTACGCTGTAGGATCATCGTTATGTCTCCTCTTTAACTCCCTACTGCAGTTCCCCGGTCGTTTTCAATCCTAAAGGTTTCAAAATCCTAAAGGAATAATACATGAAAATGATCAGATACTCTGTGGTTGCCCTTGGCTGCCAGCAAAGCCATACCTCTGTTGAAACTGTCGTACAGCAGGTTGGGCATCCCCGAGCGTTCAACGAGCTAAACCGCTTACTATATACAATGCTGGTAAAGTCAAAACATTTCTATTTTTGCACCCGTAATACCTGCACGTGACTGGATGCCCGCTCAACCACACCATTCCTATATATATAAAAATGTAAGCCTGTGGGATTAGGTAGAGAGGAGAGCGAGTGGTTGGCAGTGAAGAGGAAGTCTGCGAGAGGCGTGTGTGATGTCGCCATGGCTGTTTAATCTGTTAATAAATGGGATGGTGAGGGGTGGTGAATGAGAGGGTGTTAGGGAGAGGGGCAGGTCCGCAAAGAGGGAAGGGATGCGAAACGAGTGAACTCCTGTTTGCTGAGGACACGGTGCTGGTGGTGGCATATTCTAGAGAGCAACTGTAAAAGTTGGTAATCGAGTTTGGAAGATTATGGGAAACGAGAAAGTTGGGAGTAAAGGTATTAAGTTTAATAGTGAAGAGAGGTTATTTGGGATGCGAGTCTGAATGGAGAAAACTTGGGGACATGAAGTTTAACAGAGACGTGGGAGTGGACAGGACACAGAATGTAGCCGTGGGAGCTGAAACGAGTCACAAGGTGGATCAGGGGGCGATGATCCTGGGCGCACTGAGGAATATGTGAAGATCAATAGAAAGGCAAAGATGGGCATGAAATGATATGAGGCGTAGATAGTATACGAGAAAGCACGAGAGCGATATGGAGGAAACAGAATGACAAAATGTGGTGTACGAAGAATGGAAGTGAGCAAAGAGGCCTTTTCATCTACTTCTGGCGCCAACTCGCTAATGCGGGAAACGGCGAAGTATGAAAGAAAATAATGTACACGACCTGGGATACCTAGAGGTGGAGGGGAAATGTTCTGAATGTTTCTTGTCATGAAAAAGAAAATTAACCACTGAAATACACGTTGAACTGACTTTAATGATATATCTATAAACATTCTATAATCTAAGTGAACAAAGGAGTAATCTATACAGGGTCCCAAAAGTTCCCTGACCCTGTTCTCACGACCATTTAAGTCGCTTCTAACAACTTATGCGCTACAACACTTGTGCAAATGTATTTTTTTCCTAGACTTGTCGAAAACATTGGTAAATACCAGATGTGCGCTATGCGAGACTTTCCTCAATACTGGTAAAAATAAACACATCCACGCGTTCCCAAGTATATTGTACAGAGTTTCAGAATTTCAATTACACTTTAATAATCCAGGAAAAAAAGTTTCCTCAAAGTTTCCTCCGATTATGGATCATTTCCCGAGTAAGTAATTAGCGCCCGCTGGGGAAAACAGAGAAGCCACGGGATGAGGTTACTAAGGTTCAGCTTCTTTGGAAGTTACTTACGAGAAACGCCTCTTGAGAACGTCCATTGCCTCAACGAGAGCCGTAGGTCAAAGAGGAAGATGATTTAGGGAGTCTTTGCGGTAGCGAATCACTTTAGACATTACGAGGGAGAACGCAAGCTACAATGTCAACAAAACACGAGAGAGAAATCTATGCTTATGGTCGTAATCATTGCCACAGTAATGCAATCCATGTTCCCCCACTCATCCTCGCTCCATCACCCAGGCAATGAACATATTTCTTCTCTTGACGCAGACCTCTGAAACACAGTGCCACCGTATCCCAAGACCCTTCATGCCCACAATACAGATACCATCAAGACACTGAACACTTACTGCTCATTTAACTTCCAGGATATAGTGGCCAGCTTCCTGTGTGCTGCAGGAGTTTCTTAGGGATAAAAGGGTATCCTAAGGCAGAAAGATATGGTAAGGTAATATATATATGTGAGAGAGAGAGAGAGAGAGAGAGAGAGAGAGAGAGAGAGAGAGAGAGAGAGAGAGTGATAGAGAGAGAGAGAGAGAGAGAGTTCCGAGATTATAATCGACTGGTGATTGGGAATCCCTGGCTTCATAACAGGGACATACAGGAGTATAAAAAGGGTGATTAGAGGAGATGGTACAAGGGCATTATTGGATTAGTTACTGGACAATAGGCGTGCAGAAGAGAGATTTGGAAGTGATCGTGTTGACAGGGGCAACTGGTTGGATGACAGATCATTATTTGATTAAAGATGAAAGGTTATAAAGGCTTTACGCAAAAACAAAATCATATGGATGGGATGAAAGTGGCAAAAGTCAGTGATCTTGGAAAAGAGGCTTATGTGAAGAAATAACAGGAAAGACTGGCAAAAGGCGAGAGTAGGTGAAGCTAGGGGAGTGGATAAGGAATGGTTAGCATGTCGGGAAGTGGAGCTCGCATATGCGAGGTGAGTGTGTGCCATGTGGAAGGTGGGTAAGTGAGAAATGTTAAGGAATGATGGGATGACAAAGTTAAGCTACCAATGAATGAGAAAAGATAACTACGGTAGAGTTATGTAAGGGCAATGAATGAGAGTGATTGGGAGATATATATAAGGAGGAGGAGGTAGGAAAGCAAAAGAAAGATAAAGGGGTTGAATTGAGACCTGGAATAAGCGAGTATCGGCAAACTTCAGGAAGAATGAAAGTGTTTGGATGGAGATAAAGGGTGTCCGAAAAACCACTAGGCTAATGGAAATGGACAAATGGGGAAGAGGTAACAGGAAGTGATGAGTTATGAGGTGGAATGAGTATTTTGAAGAACTCTTCAATGTGTCTGGTGATAGGGTGGCAGATATAGTGTGGGGTCCGGTTGCTATTCGAAATGGCAAAAGGGAAGTGGGTTGATGAAAAGAGGAGAGGTGGTGAAAGCCTTGCGTAAGATGGAACGAGGCCAAGCGGCTGAAATAGAATTCATTGCAATTGAATTTCTGAGGAGGATAGTAATGATGTTTGCTTATTGGTTAGGATTCTCATGGCGAGGTACTCGAGGATTGGCGTAATGCCTGTATGAAGAAAACAAATTTCTTAGAAGAAAAGAGTTCTGGCGTTTCCAAAGCTCTCTTTCCAAAAGCCTCCTGCTCTACATCCAGTAGCAGGAATATGCGAACTCCTTTGGAGAGAGTACTATAACAAGATTGTACTTCTAATGATACAGCCTCGCTAAAGGTGACTTTTCATTCACGGTGTAACCTCGCGCAGGAGTAGTCTAGTAAAACATTACATATATATATATATATATATATATATATATATATATATATATATATATATATATATATATATATATATATCTTTCTTTTTTCCTTCAACTTATTCGCCATTTCCCGCGTTAGCGAGGTAGCGTTAAGAACAGAGGACTGGGCCTTTAAGGGAATATCCTCACCTGGCCCCTTTCTCTGTTCCTTCTTTCGGAAAATTAAAAAGAAAATGAGAGGGGAGGATTTCCAGCCATTGAGGGAGAAGTCACTGAACTGTACCTTTCCCCGATGTGTGGAAGACGCCGTTGTGTGGATGGAGGTGCCCTTTCCAGACCCTTTATCCGTCTTGTCCTGAGGACCGAAGTAGACTGTCCTGCCGTCGTCAGTAGGACGCTAGGAGCGCGAGTCCCCGTCCCTGCGTCAATATTAGCCACAAGGAAATAGATCTCGGGGGCCCCTCCAACGCTGCGGAGGGGAGGGTGTCCATACACCGTGTTCTCTTATACGTTTCAGGTTTACCCTGTCCCGGTCTATGGGCCGTGAGGCGCGCCGTGGCTTCTTACGTGGTTTACGACCTCCGCCATCACTCGCAGTGTGATCCTGAGTATTGTGTACGTGTTGTCAGCTTCAGCAGCTGGTCACACAGGGATATGCTTGGCGTTCAGGCAAGTCTTGCTTAACTAATCAAACTTCGCACATTATTTAATACTTTGAGTTATACATATACTTTCTACATTGGTCACAGGTGGCAGTGTCTCTATACTTTCATTTGGCCATAGTTTCCAATATAAAGTTTTGGAGAAGAGGTTTTGTAGAATATATCCTTTACACGTGATATCGCTCAGCATTTTATGATCACTGGCACTTAATATATACTGTTGACACTATCCTCCTCATTCCCTCACAAGTTTGGTGTCCAATGCATATGACCAACTAGAGGAGGGACACCCAAACCTCCAACTCTGTACAGAACACCAAGAGATTTCTGTGTCTATTAGCGGAAACACTGGCTCGTCATCCGGCACTAGTATAAGTCTAGGCACATTTAGGGATAAACACACAGATATGATGTACCAAGGTTGGGTCCCAGTGTATGGAAAGCATGGGTTCAAGCCTCCAGGGCTCCAGTCTGTGGCGGCTGGGAGCGGCCGGACGCGCTCTCTCTGCTGGTCGCTGGTGGACTGGAAGGTACAGGGAGGGAGCACGCGCGCCCCCCGCTAGTATGTCCGCCCCTCCGTGCAGGTCCTACAAGCTTGTGGACCTCGCTGTACGTGGCTGTGGGTGCGCGCGCGTGCTCTTCCACACCCCCAACCCCCCCTTTTTCCTCTCCTATTGTTTCTTCCTTGCTTATAAACCCCCCTGAATCTCGGCCTCAGTTGTCCAAGCAATGTCCTCGAAGGAAGGGATCCCTCCTCCGTCTCTGCTCCTACACACACACACACACACACACACCCGTCAGAAGCAACTACCTTGCATTATCGAGACTAATATTCAAGAAAAAAAAGATTTCAAAGCGAGACACGTCTACGTCACCATACAGGCGCACCTGACCCAAAACAGGAGTTGTGGTTTATTCATCCTACATCGCCGGGTCGTGTTGGCAGGTCCTCGCTTAATGGTTCACTAGCGTCACCTTGACCTACAGTGCAGAGTTCCCTCCTCATGATATATGAAGCATCTAGGAGGTCACAGGGCAGAGAGTGACCTCCCGATCTGTTCCTCACCCCAAAATGGCAAACCCTTCGTCCTATACTCCTCCCACAGAAGCATCAGGTGATGAAGACGAGGGGGAGAGGCTTTTGGCGATGACTTAAGAGGCTCTGGGAGATGCAGAGGAGGCCGAAGAGCTTTGGGCAATGCCCAGGAGGCAGAGTCTTCTTCGGGCGATGACGACGAGGCACGAGCTGTTGACAAAGGTAACGAAGTAGTGGCTTTGGGCGATGACGACGAAGGAGAGTACCAAGAGATCACACGGCCGACAGCGACCTCCTGATCTGGTCTTTCCCAAAACTGGACCCTCAAGTTCTGTACTCCGGCCACCTCTTCTGGTGAGGTTACGACCCGTAATGCCCAATAATGAACGTTCTAGAACAGTGGAAAACTGACGACCATATGATCTTATTGTTTTGTATATATATATATATATATATATATATATATATATATATATATATATATATATATATGCTTTGTGAACATGACCCTGGCGGTCGAAACGTTAAAGCAATACAGTTCTTCCATTACTCCTCGTAGTCTTCCTCCACCTACACTCATATATATATATATATATATATATATTGGAAAGGATCACAATTTTGCGCATGATCAAGATATTCCTACGAGTCCATGGGGAAAATGAAACACGAAAAGTTCCCAAGTGCACTTTCGTGTAATAATCACATCATCAGGGGAGACACAAGAGAGAAATATAACAGTCAGTTGATATACCAAATGGCGTCCTAGCTTCGTCTCTTCGATGGATATCAACTGACTGTTATATTTCTCTCTTGTGTCTCCCCTGATGACGTGATTATTACACGAAAGTGCACTTGGGAACTTTTCGTGTTTCATTTCCCCCGTGGACTCATAGGAATATATATCACGGAAGAGGAAGCGATTCAGGAATAAGCTGGTAGCAATCTGGGATATGAAAGACAAAGGTCTGAGCGTTTTTGTGAATATTCACTCACATCAGGAACACAGAGATAATGAACATAGGTTGGTTTTACAGACACAGGTGACATGCAAGACGCATGACCTCGTCAGGCGAGGTCAGGCGAAGGTCAAGTAAGAAACGTGACCACCTACGGCAAGGGGTCAGGTTGTGGTAGCTCTTTCATGAACCCTTATCAATTTTTCCAGATATCACGTATCTCAAACCATCGCCTCCTGCTCGCCTGCAAGTTGCTGCCCTTTGTCTGTTGTATAGATATAATCTCTCACACTGCCCCTCTGGGCAGTCTGCTTGTGTCCCTGTGCCACTAAGGCTTGGAACCACTGCACGAACCTGTCTTGCGTATCCTATAGTTTCCCTGTGACGACAAGCCACACGAGGATGAGCCGTTTTATTACCTATTTCTTTCTTCGAGTAGCGAAGGTGTGGAGTTCTTCCCTCATCATCTCAGCTTCTGATAATCTTTTGTATATTGACATTTCAGTTCGACGGTCTACTTTTCATGCGAATTGGACTAAACTGGCTAATGTTTGGCTTTATACATGATCGCCGTTTCTCACGTCAGCGAAGTAGCGGCAGGAAACAGATAAAGAATGGCCCATCCACTCACACACATACACACACACACTACATATATATATACATATATATAAACGCACATACGCACATACATAACATCACTACCCCTTGCTTCATCGAGGTAGCGCAAGGAAAACAAAAGGTCTATATATATACATATGCATATATAGATGTGTGCATGTCTACATGCATGTTATGTGTTCATACATTATCCAGCTTACGTGGAGTGCCAAGTCATCGACCTACCCTAAAGTGGAGGAGAAACAGCTAGGGCTGGCTGTGAGCTAACCTTCCCTATCCAGAACTCTTGAATCTGTCTCAAGTAATTCAAAAGCAGCAGCACTAACCACTACACCACGGAGGCTCAGCGTGCAGCTAATTACACGTCCTAAGATAAGGTTTTCGGCAGGAAATGTGTGTCAAAGGTATATGGTCCAGAGATCAATGTCACAAGTAATGTACATATATATTTTCCTTTTATTTGTTAGTCCAGACGTGCCACGGGCCGTTGGACGCCCTGATCAAGGCCATCTCATTAACTATGTACATGTACAACATATATTTACCTTTGCCGAAGCCAGGGCAGCCATTTCATCGACTGGGCCCTGGGGGGAAGGATGAACAGCAAGATTGACGGTGGACCGACTGCCGCAACCATGATTTGAACGTATGCCCTCGTGAATGCGTCACGGACAGGAACGCTAATCGCTACACCACGGAGGTATAAACAAACATAATCTTCAGTTAAATTGGATTTCTATCAATCTGTTCGTTTCACCAGTGTGTGTGTGTGTGTGTGTGTGTGTGTGTGTGTGTGTGTGTGTGTGTGTGTGTGTGTGTGTGTGTGTGTGTAGCACGGTGGGAGCAGCCATACCACCTCCTCCTCCTCCTCCTGCTGGTGGTGGGAGGTGAGGAGGAGCTACATATGGCTGGCCAGTGTCTCTCTGCCTCTCGTCATGGCCGAAACATTCCCTTGACACCATTCCCGGCCGGATGCTTTATGGAGGGAGAGAGATAGACAGAGAGAGAGAGAGAGAGAGAGAGAGAGAGAGAGAGAGAGAGAGAGAGAGAGAGAGAGAGAGAGAGAGAGAACCAGGTCCCCAGAGGGAGGAGGAGGTAGAAAGGGGATTGAGTCAGGCCTTCAGAAGTGTACGAGAGAGACAGAGAAGCTACCTTCATGTGCCAGGCCTCCCGTCGGAGTTGGCTTCTCTTACTGTACGTTCCTCTGGCTCTACTCTCTCTCTCTCTCTCTCTCTCTCTCTCTCTCTCTCTCTCTCTCTCTCTCTCTCTCTCTCTCTCTCTCGGGCAGCACACACATCCAAGTGACGAGTCAGCACACTCGTCCAGGTGGTGTGGGTCAGCACACACGTCCAGGTGATGTGCTCTCTCTCTCTCTCTCTCTCTCTCTCTCTCTCTCTCTCTCTCTCTCTCTCTCTCTCTCTCTCAACTGGCTGCCCCTGGCTCCCCGTCTCCCCCCAGCGTTAACAGCCTCTGTGCATCCATCTCCACCTCAGGACGAATCGCCACCCGTCTCCTCACCTCCTAACAACGTCTTGTGTATCACCCCTCCGCTGCTCTCATTGTCGTATGTCGCCGTCCAACAGCGATCCATTCCTTGTCTCTCCTTACACTAACGAGCCGCCACCTCCTCCTCCTCCTCCCACTCCACCTCCAAATTCTATTCCTCGAACCAATATTCCCAAGCTGGTCTGTTTCTATAGTTCCGTTACCCCATCACGTATCGATACAAACATTAGTTTTATTTAGATTTTTTTTCTTGTTTTTCTACGTTACTCACGTCTACGTAATCAATCTCCTGTCTTGTAGTTACTTACGGGATTCAAAATATTGTGATAATAAGGCTTTTCCAATAGCCTGTGCTCTGGCGAGTATTCTATACACACACACACACACACACACACACACACACACACACACACACACACACACACTCACACACACACACAGACACACGCTTGAACACATATGTTATCTGTCTCAAAACCTCAGTAGATGTGTTGTTCTAATAGCCCACTGCCTTATTACTCTGTCATCTCGTAAAATCTTTGGATATTCGATCACTTACGTCGTTCAAGATCTTCGGATATTTTTGTCACTTACACCTTGCAAAACCTTCACATTTTCTGTCACTACATCCTTCCAAAATCTTCCCATTCTCTGTCACATACACCTTCCAAAATCTTCCAATTTTTTCTCACACCTCCCAGAAATCATCCCATTTTCTGTCAACTTCCAAAATCTTCCCGTTTTCACATTACCAATCCTAAACCAAGACAAAATCATCCTCATATTCAACAATGTGTTACGTATTATATCCTCGGTCCCCATGTGGGTTTAGTGACCCAGCTGCTGCCTTCAGGAACCAGCTTCGAGCAATGCTCCACATTACACAGCTTTCCTTCACACACACACACAAAAAAAATATATTCCATTCTCCTTCACATGAAATAATTTTTCTCAGACACTATGTCTCCTCCTCTACACATTTTTTTTTTTTCGCCCAACGCCCTCTGGCGACGTCTCCTCTAAGGAGGCCTTTTATGTTTTTTCATTAAGGTCCACAATGGACAGTCTGACTTCCTCCAGGTGACAATATGATCATTCGAGCCCCCTTCCCTTTGTGCGCGGGATCTGCCACAGAGGTGTGGCAAGGTGTTAGCAAAAGTGGTTTTGCAGGAGTGTGCGTCTGTCATGTGTATTTAGGATGGGTATGTGGCAGAGGCGTGTGGCATGGATGTGTGGTAGCTATCTATCTATCTATCTATATCTATATATATATATATATATATATATATATATATATATATGTATATAGTATATATGTAGGGGTATATGTGGGGGCGGTATTGACAGGGACGTGTGGCATATGTATAAGCCAGTGATACGTATATATGTGTGTGTGTGTGTGTGTGTGTGTGTGTGTGTGTGTGTGCGTGTGTGTGTGTGTGTGTGTGGTGACAAGGACACATGTGTCAGAATGTAGCAGTAACATAGGACAAGGGGTTATATAGATCAGGGACGTGTGGCAGAGATAAATGGCCCAGAAAGCATCGTAACACATAATTCCCCCACACAACAGCCCGGGACCATCGTGATCCCAGCGGAACACAGAGATTAATTGCGACACGGGACAACATACAGCCAGGATGGCTCACAAGACTCCTCCATATGACCATCGCTTCACCAGACGTACACGGTCTGCAGCCATCCAAAATATGCAAATGAATCATTAAGGAACCCCCTTTCCGCTCGCCCACCTTCGTTAACCAGCCGAGCGTCGCTCACACAAGGGGGGGGGCGAAATGGGGTGAATATGCCCTTAACGTGGTGTGTTGAGGTCATAATTGTGACCCAGCGTTACAGAAGGATAAAATTACATGATGAGAATCCCTGACCTCAGTGATAATAAAGGAGGGGAGGAGCAGTGATTGTGACCCATGGAGGGCAATCACGAGTTCATGAAGTGGACTTGATGACGCCAGACGTCTTCATTATCATAAATTCGCCTTATTCCTCTTCCCTTCTTTATATTTATCACGTATAATCATTACATCAATTATCAGTATTACTATTATCATTGATATTGATGTATTATTATCATGACTAATGCGATTAAAGCATTACCATTATCATCATTATCAGTCATTATTCTTAAATTATCATTATCATTTCTTTCTCATATTACACTCACTACCTCACACTTCCTCTCTCCTTCCTCCCTCATCATCCCCTCCTCCTCGTCTCTACGTCCTTATGTTACCTCCCGTTCTCACTCGAGGCGTCTCCCTTCCTCCCCTACATGCGTAGCGCACACCTCCCACACTCCCAGCCTCCCAAAAGTTCTTCAGTGTTATCAAAATGTTCTCCCACAATCGTCATAACCTCCTCCCACTGCCACAGTTCTTCATTGTTCACAAAATGTTCTCTCACAATCATAACACCCCTCCCCTACCAGCACAGTTCTTCGATGTTATGAGCTCCATTTCACCATAACACCCCCTACACCCCCACAGTTCTTCCTTGTTATCAAGACGATGTTCTCCCACAATCGTCATAACCTCCTCCCACTGCCACAGTTCTTCAGTGTTATCAAGATGTTCTCTCACAATCATAACACCACCCCACCAGCACAGTTCTTCGATGTTATGAGGTCCATTTCACCATAACCCCCTACACCCCCACAGTTCTTCCTTGTTATCAAGCCGATGTTCTCCCACAATCGTCATAACTTCCTCCCACTGCCACAGTTCTTCAGTGTTATCAAGATGTTCTCTCACAATCATAACACCCCTCCCTAGCACAGTTCTTCGATGTTATGAGCTCCATGTTCACCATAACCCCCTACACCCCCACAGTTCTTCCTTGTTATCAAGCCGATGTTCTCCTACGGACGTCTCATATAACATCCTCCCCTCCCCCATCAGAACAGTTCTTCACGCTTATCAAGACAATGTTCTCTCGTCTTGAGAGTCGGGTTTACGGAGATCTGGCGCTTAATTGCTGCCAGGGCATTTCTGGGTCAGGCATTATCTCTATAGACTTCCGCTCGTTATCTGGCACCGAGGTCATCCCAGGTCTCTCTTATCTCCTTAACAGTCGCTGGTGTGTGTGTGTGTGTGTGTGTGTGTGTGTGTGTGTGTGTGTGTGTGTGTGTGCACGCGCGCA
>NC_092295.1:7810055-7900055 GCF_036320965.1 Panulirus ornatus
CTCCCAGTAAGAGTTCCTTCTCTCTCTCCCTGAAAACATGTCGACTCCATGCAAGAATTTCTTTTTTCTCTCCCTGAAAACATGTCGACTCCCAGCAAGAATTCCTTCTTTCTCTCCCTGAAAACATGTCGACTCCCTGCAAGAATTTCTTCTTTCTCTCCCTGAAAACATGTCGACTCCCTGCAAGAATTCCTCGTTTCTCTCCCTGAAAACATGTCGACTCCCCGCTATAATTCCTTCTTTCTCTCCCTGAAAACATGTCGACTCCCTGCAAGAATTCCTCGTTTCTCTCCCTGAAAACATGTCGACTCCCCGCTATAATTCCTTCTTTCTCTCCCTGAAAACATGTCGACTCCCTACAAGAATTCTTTCTTTCTCTCCCTGAAAACATGTCGACTCCCTACAAGAATTCCCCCTTTCTCTTTCTTCCTTTTAACATGTTGACTCCCCACAAGAATTCCTTCTCTCTCTCCCTGAAAACATGTCGACTCCCTGCAAGAATTTCTTCTCTCTCTCCCTGAAAACATAACTCCCTGCAAGAATTCCTTCTTTCTCCCCCTGAAAACATGTCGACTCCCTGCAAGAATTCCTTCTCTCTCTCCCTGAAAACATGTCGACTCCCTGCAAGAGGTCCTTTTCTCTCTCCCTGAAAACATGTAAAGTGGACTCTATTCAGAAATGAGCAGCATTGTGTTTCCATTTAAAAACACCGAAAGCTCAAGACTTTTACAAAAATACACATTCCGTACTTTCCAGACACGTACGCTGCTGCATTTATTTAGAAAATGGCTCATTGGATTTCTCATTTAAACCTAGTTTTTTTTTTTTTCTTTTTGGTAACATAGCACCCCAAACTTTCTCACAAAATGATTCCGATTGTAATACCTGCACAAACGTTCATGAAAAACCCCTTCCCATAAGCGTTCCGATCCTTTATAGAAGCACTTATTGAATTTCAAGTGAAACTATAAGGACCTCCGTCGTATAGCGGTTAGCGCTGCTGACCATGACGCATGCATGGGCTGTCCGGAGCCCAGTACGCATAGGTTCATACTCTGGTCACGGCAGACGGTCTGCAGTTAACCCAGGTTTTCATCCAATCCTAGGGGGTTGGTCGATAAAAAAAAAAAAAAAAAAAAAAAAAAAAAAATATATATATATATATATATATATATATATATATATATATATATATATATATATATATATATATAAAAATATATATATATATATATATATATATATATATATATATATATATATATATATATATATATATATATATATATATTGTGTGTGTGTGTCAATGAGATGGCCTTGTTTAGGGCCTCCAGTTGCCAATGCTGTCTCAGCTCACAAAACTATCAATTATCATTATTACGATTATCATTATTAATGATAGTATCGTTATTAGTATTGTTATAATGATTATCATTACTATCACTTTTAGTATCATTATGATCATGATTGGGTGGAAATGCCATCGAGTTTTGAATAAAGAAGTTTACCCTGATGGTCGATTTGATTATACAACGTTCACACTGCCCTGAGATTTCTCTGGGACTGGCCGAGTTCACGGCTCATGTCCTCATAGAGAGGAAGTTGAGACAAAGACCAATGAATGCTCGAACTGCGGAGGTGTAAACCCGACGAGTTTGCCTGGTGAAGTTCATTAGGAAATAGCCATTGAATGGATGATGGTACGTACAGAGACTCATGTTTGAGGAAGCAGCAGTGTGAACTCTCAGGAGTGGTAGAGGATATGTGATCCAGGTGTTTGCTTCGAAGAATTAATGTTAGAATTGCTTATAGAATAAATGTGACTCGTGGATCTGGGGTAGGCCTATGATATGGCTATGATGGACGGCGTTATGAGCAGATGGGGTGAGTGGAGAGCTACTAATTAATCCAGTGAGGTATTTTTAGTAAACCCAAGGAGCAAGGAGGGAGGACAAATAAGAAGGAAAAGAGTAGGAGTTTCCCAGTAAAAGTGTCTAACGTAATTAATGTTATCGTGGTTTTATCTATTTATAGATGTGGTGGCGAGGAACTGTGATTGTAATTCTTTGAGCAAAGGTCAGGTCCTCTGTATGCTGTGGGTGGAGGGGAAGATGAACCAGTTGCTGTTTGCTGATGACGCGGCTTTGGTTGAAAATCCCACATGAGACTACTGAAGATGGCGACAAGAACTTGGGGAAGTTTAGGGTATATTTACAGCCACAGGATGGGACGAGTGAGAGTCTAAATTGGGGAAAACCTGGAGGAAGTGGGAGTGCTTTAGGTGGTGACGAGTGGTCAAGGCAGCAGATGGAACCTTCGTGGCTGAAGAGAGACAGAACGCGAAGTTAACCTCACAGGTACATCATGGAGTGGAAGGAGAGAGAGATGAGTATCTGTCTGGGTAAGATGGGTATCCTAGACAACCCCGACAGTGTTGCAAGATGGCCATCTTGAACCTTGATGGTAAAAGAATTTTGTTGGAAATAAGATGTCCGAGGACGTCAAGTCGTGCGAGGTGGTTTGCTCATGCTAGAGGCAAGAGTATAACAGAAGTGAGAAGTGTAGTCTTATTGAGAAAGCTGGCTGGTGTGCTAAAACGGCCCGGGAATTTGGAAAAGATAGACTAAGGGAATTTGAGAGTCAGATGTGGAGGGAAGAAGCAGGAGGAGCGAACAGAGTCCACGGGAAAATGAGACACGATAAGTTCCGAAGTGCACTTTCGTGTAATAATCACATCATCAGGGGAGACACGAGAGAAATATAAGTCAGATGATATATAACGAAGAGACGTAGCTAGGACGCCATTTTTCCGTGGACTCTTAGGAATATACTTGATCATGCGCAAAATTGTTATCCTTTCCAACATATATATATATATATATATATATATATATATATATATATATATATATATATATATATATATATATATAACCATCCATGTACCGATTCATTCGCTCCAGATTTTTTCAGTCCTACATCTCCCAAGCAACGACCAGCGCCTCCAAAACATCTCTCCCCTCCCGTTTCCTCCCCTCTACCTCCTCATTCTCCTCACCCTCTCCCTCTCAAACTCCCCGACCCCGCCCGTCACCCCACCTGCCATACGGTTGACTGTGGTAATAATAGGTGGTCATGTACGCTATTGTCTGCTGGTCGCGTCAAGACCGGCTAAGAGGAGGGGAGGTGGGGCTTCTTGATCAGGAAGGTCGTGCGTTGGGTCAGCCACAAATCTCCCCACCAGATGCCTGGCGCTACGGGGGTTTCACGCCAGAGATTTCGCGCCATTTCGCGCCAAGTGTTTTCCACCAAGTAATCTACTTTAAAAAACACTGTCTATCGAGCGAACTATTCACACACCGAATGCAATTTTTATTTTTCTCTATATTTGCATTTTTTTTTTTTTTTGGCAATTATTTTTTAGCGGAAAATAATTGTTCAACAAATAATTACATTATTTTCGAATTGCCATCCGGGTTTCCCTCAGCTTATTACAACGTTTGATTACGAGTCCACTCGTCTGTTCATTATCAGTTAGTAATAACATGATTAAATACAGGTTATATGTAACAAGCTAATCAGTTGTCATCACAAGTTAATATGTGTGTGTGTGTGTGTGTGTGTGTGTTTCTGTGTTACTGGGAGAGGGTTTTACACACGTCGCCTCGTCTGTTAATACTGTATACATGTACAATGTATCTACTCCTATGTGTACTCGCAAACACACACACACACACGCACACACACACCCACACATTTACACGTACAGACACACACATGCACACATATTCGCTCGCACAAACATACAAACCAGCGCAAGGTAGGTGTGTGTGTGTGTGTGTGTGTGTGTGTGTGTGTAAACTCTACATATCCCTTCCTCCACATCATACAATCACTCTGGAAAGCTCTGCTGGGAGATGGTTCCTCACGTATGTCTAAAAGGTTGTTTATCATACGTCTGGCTGGAAGGCCAACCCGGATCTAGCAAGACCTTCACAATTTTTTTGGTTCGTTTGTCACAATTTTTACTTCCTCTTCTCGACTTTACCTTAGAATACAATCCTATCTAGTCCAGGCCTTCACTTGCATACGTGGAAAGAAAAAAAAAAGAGCATCACGGATGTTGGAGGTTCAGGTTCATTTCTAGTACGTGAGAGAGAGAGAGAGAGAGAGAGAGAGAGAGAGAGAGAGAGAGAGAGAGAGAGAGAGAGAGAGAGATAGAGAGAGAGAGAGAGAGAGAGAGAGAGAGAGAGAGAGAGAGAGAGAGAGAGAGAGAGAGAGAGAAGGGGGTCGGGAAGGAATGGAAGAGGCACAAAAGAGAAGGCAGGAGGCACGGAAGAGGAAGGAAGAGGCACGGAAGAGGAGGGAAGAGGCACGGAAGAGGAGGGAAGAGGCACGGAAGAGGAGGGAACAAGCAATGGAAGAGGCTGCATCACAATGTACAGTCTCGTCCAAGTGCTTCTCACTCCTAAGGAGTTCACAATTCCCTGCTACTGTAAGTAGCGCAGATATGAACAGCAAAGTCCTCTGAAGAGTTGCCCTGGGTAACACCAAGAGTCCTTCATAGAAAAAAGGTCTAGGGATAGTTATGATAAATGTAGGTGTTACCGGACTCCACCTGATCGCTGTTGTCGAGGCTGCAATATCTTCGGCAAACGAAAGAGTAAAGTCCCTTCAGATAACATATCGCATCGAAGAAGCCCATCCTGTCCCTGCTACTGAGTGCAGTGCAGCTTTGGAACTGAATAATTTTCTAAAGTGGTTCTTGGGTGTGTGTGTGTGTGTGTGTGTGTGTGTGTGTGTGTGTGTGTGTGTGTGTGTACAAAACTGGATTGAATATCTAGTGTCTTTAGTACTTGAGCTATATATCAGGCATGAGTGCTCTTATATCATGGCGAATCTACGACTTTAATGCAGTAGAGATGAGCGAGTAAGGACCAGCACGTAGAAGAGAAAGTGTAACTCCTACATGCCTGGGGAGTTTAGTTCCAGCGTCGGTGGATTTCAAGAGTACGGAGGTCGGATATTTTGCCAGGGGTCATGTTTGCTGACGGAGGGAGAATCTCTGATTATAAGTCGCTTAGGTGTAAAGCAATCCTCGCCGTGGCCCTAACCAACATGTAGGAATATGTGATGTGTTGTATGGCCCTAGTCTCCGACCATCACGGGTCATAAACTCAGTTCCATTTACATAAAGGTGACATCAGCTTATCGTAGCACGTTAAGAAAGCTTATACAATCCTAAATATTCTCTCGAGAAAACTTTATATCATTCGTTATAGCATCGTTTTTTGTTTTAGGAAAAGAAATAAAGAGTTTCTCCAATATCTAAATTTCACAAGACGCGACATGAAAATAGTTGCCAAGTAGTTCGAGGTCCGTGTGATTTTTGACAGGTTGCCAAATTGGTGCCGGGTCAAGTTCACTCCCTACAGGCGTGATATTCACCCAGTGCCAAGTTATGCCGGATCACCTTCCACGGTGCTATATTGACGGAGATCCAAGTCAGGCCGAGTGTGAGTGTGTGTGAGAGAGAGAGAGAGAGAGAGAGAGAGAGAGAGAGAGAGAGAGAGAGAGAGAGAGAGAGACCAGGTCAGGCCAGGTCACCACTCTTATTGTGAGAGAACCAGGCCAGGCTGGGGTCATGGGTCACTGTCATTAGATGTGAGAGCGAGTGAGAACTTCCATCTGAACCCAATTATATCAGGGAGTTCCTCCAAGGCTTCCTCCTCAGGACACGAGCCATCTTGGCTCCACAAAACACTCCGTGATCTGCCAGACCGAGTGAAAATATCAATTAGGAAAGACCAATGGAATTAGGAACATCACTGAAGCGTTAGGGAGCTGTAATGACGTAATGGAGGAATGGCATACAATCCCAGATTGTTTACAGCAAACAACAGTGGATACTGGAAACACCGTGAACAAGGGAGGTAGACAGACTCGAAATTAGAACGATAAATATGGAAATCAGATCTGACGATAATCATATCTGTCAAGTGGGAAGACATCTTGGCCTACAGTACCAGTGCTGGACTATGGCATATACGAGCGGAACATTTTACCATTTTGGCTGAGGATTCCCTCGCCTTAGATCAATACCAGGAGTTGTACGCGTTACAGAGGCATGTATATAGAGAAGTGTGACGATATTGTCTCGACTACTCCCTAGGTATACACGTCTGTGTTGTGCAGGCGGCAAGACAATGTTGCCAGGGGTGGATCAGAGGAAATCATAGTGCAGCCTAAGCCTCTTAGCGAATTAGAGAGAGAGAGAGAGAGAGAGAGAGAGAGAGAGAGAGAGAGAGAGAGAGAGAGAGAGAGAGGCGTAGGATGCTAGGCCAGAAGACGTCGAGAGAGAAAGAGCGGGAGAGACCACTCGGTCAGCAAAGTGAATATGCTTTAATTAGTAAGGAGGAGAGTTAGCCAGCCAGCCAGCCAGTAGGGAGGAGGAGAGTCAACCACCCAGCCAGCAGGGAGGAGGAGAGTCAACCACCCAGCCAGCAGGGAGGAGGAGAGTCAACCACCCAGCCAGCAGGGAGGAGGAGAGTCAGCCACCCAGCCAGCAGGGAAGAGGAGAGTCAACCACCCAGCAGGGAGGAGGAGAGTCAACCACCCAGCCAGCAGGGAGGAGGAGAGTCAGCCAGCCAGCCAGCAGGGAGGAGGAGAGTCAGCCAGCAGGGAGCACAAGACTGAACCAGCATCTTTAAACCAGTCTGGCCTCTTCCATCCCTTGCATTCCCTCGCAGACCCTACCAGGCATCACTACCTCCTCTCATACAGATAACACTTTCATTACCATATTTTCTTCCTTTCCCTCACAACTCCCGATATTTTGATCTCCAGAAGGGTATTCAGGCCACAGACGTCCCAGAGGTTACGCCGAATCCAAGACGGTTCGAGTATTCGTGGAGGGGAAACTCAGCAGGTGTAATCGTAGCGACAACAAGGAGCCATTTCTGATATTTCATCTTCAGAGGTCTCCATGCAGCTTATGCATTTGCCAGTCCGGCTTTCATCAGCTTCCTGTTGTCCTACCGTCTCACACAATGTATCTATCAAGTCCATAAACCTTCCTTGGTTACCAATGTATCAACAGTAATTATGTTGTTCAACTTCCTTTACGTCTTATTCTGTTTTCTCTTCCATTTCTCACGATTATCTGCTGTTATACCTCGTGTTTGTTTCTCCTTTTCGTCGGCTATTCAAATAAATCCCACCCCCCTGACTACATCATAACCTCCACCCCCTCATTCCCTCCTCATCTATCCACCTAACCCGCTTCACCTTCGCTCTAACCCTCCTTGTTCGCGTAGTCGACATATTCCCTCCCAATCCGCTTTCGTCCGTCTTCTGTGCTTCTTCAACCACCTCTTGGTATTTCTCCTCAATTCTAAGACATACTCTCACAGTCTCTCTCTCTCTCTCTCTCATCCGGCGACTTGACACCAACGGTTTCAATCCCAACCGTGATTGTATTTTGCAAACCTTCGCCGCGAGAGCAAATATGAAGTTCTCCTCGTCTCCCACATCTCATCATCACCTTGCAGCACCAGACGCCTACGTTAGCCCCGCGAGGATGAGTACATTTCCGTCGAGGATCTCTTGGTCTCAAGGCGCCTACCTTACCCTGCTCGCGCGTAGAGCAAAACCCGCCCGTGGCAGGAACTCTAATGGAAAGAAGCTCTAGGAGTGCATAGTCTACCACATAGTCTGTATATGAACGCGTATTAATGTAAATCAACAGAATAACAGAGGATGTAAGGTTCTGTTAACAGCATAACGGATCTTACAGTAGAACTTGTATGCAAAGCACATGGGAATATATGTCTATAATTTTATGATATTACGAAGTTCCCAAATTGACCACAGAACGACGATTATTTGATAATACGAAGTTCCCAAATTGACCAGAGAACGACGATTATGTGATAATACGAAGTTCCCAAATTGACCACAGAACGACGATTATGTGATATTACGAAGTTCCCAAATTGACCACAGAGCGATTATGTGATATTACGAAGCTCCCAAATTGGCCACAGAACGACGATTATGTGATAATACGAAGTTCCCAAATTGACCACAGAACGACGATTATGTGATATTACGAAGTTCCCAAATTGACCACAGAACGACGATTATGTGATATTACGAAGTTCCCAAATTGACCACAGAACGACGATTATGTGATATTACGAAGCTCCCAAATTGACCACAGAACGACTATATGTCACTGGAAGTTGCCAAATTGACCATGGAATAGGGAGTGTTGTAATTAATGGGACTTTTAGTGATGGTGAGCAGAATATACAGGTTAGGTCATTATGGATTATGACAGAACTGGGCAACTAAACTTGTGGTATAGATGCCATCGCGAAATCTAAAACAGTAATGAAAAACAAGCAACAGTCGATAGAGAAGGTAATTCTACAGTCACTTTTGCGTTTTACTATTACAATTTCATGTAGATACTGATTATCTTTCACAAACAAGATACATGTAGCTTTTCAGTATGTAAAGAATGATAGTGGAAGATGATCTATTTATGTCGGGAACGATATGCATGTTCGTATGTATATGTATGGCACAGCCATAATGTTCTCGTTAAAAGCATCTGCATTTACCACAACTCCTCCAGACCCATTAACACCTCAACCTCACGCACTTTCAGAAGAACTGAAATTCTTAATTGTAACAAAGATCCTAAACGAGTATGGTGTTGAGAAGTGGGCATTGTTATCACAGCGTTTCCAGAGCTGGCCTCAAACCCGTTCCAGAGCTGGCCTCTCAAACCCGTTCCAGAGCTGGCCTCTCAAACTCGTTCCAGAAATGCGCCTCTCAAACCCGTTACAGAAATAAGCCTCTCAAACCCGTTCCAGAAATGGGCTTTCAAACCAGTTCCAGAAACAAGCCTCTCAGACCCGTTCCATTAATAAGCCTCTCAAACCCATTCCAGAAATGGCCTCTCAAACCCGTTCCAGAAACAAGCCTCTCAAACCCGTTCTAAATAAAATTAGAGACAACGAACAAGAGCTCGACCGCTACGCTGGTTGGTTGTTTAGATTTTGGCCCATCAACTGCCAGGGGTCATTAAGGCTGTCACGTAAGATACATCCACCAACCGAAAAGTCTTTAACACCCTCAGGTGGTGAAGATAATTCTAAGACCACATACACACTTTGCAAGTGGCTCATGTCGACCGCTACTCACTACGTGAGCCACAAAACACCACAACATGACTCCTTATCCGACAGAACAAAGCTGAACCATCGTTAGTTCGAAGCAAATACCACCGTTTCAAAATTTATACCAACACTTTGATGTTTTTTAAAGTTCATATTAATACGTCTAGTATGATGAGACGTACAAAATACAACCTGGTGACATGATGAAAACGGTAACATGAAGACGTAACATAACACAGTAACAAAACATAGTCACAAGCAACACAATACTGACATGAAACAGTTACAAGTTCGAAGCTTCGGATGTTCCTGCAGGACCGTCAGACGCTCTGTTATTGCGTCACAAGCACCAGGGGGGAAGCAGACACTCGTCAAGCCTATACCACAAAGAGGTTCGTTAAGACCTTATGGTCTGTTGCCGGATGAAACCATTTGTATATATACATATACATATTCCTTTGTGTTTCAGTCAATATGGGAGCAAGGATATCTCCAACCCTCTCTGCTAGTGATCGCCTCCAATCTACATATCCACACGACACTTGCTCCCGCGAGGCGCCAGTCAACCAATAAGTCTCCTCAGCTTCAAAGAAATTTCAATGGACATCCCGAGAGTGGATTGCTCCTCCTCCCTCGGTCGATGAAGCCAGCTCAACCTGCTCTCTAACGAGGGTTGGTTGAGCCGGTCGTTGTGGCATTGGCTTTGCTGACGAGAGGGTCTTACAGTGTGTGTGTGTGTATATTATTCCGTTGTGAGGACTATGATACCCTCAGTTCCCAGGGTCCTCACGACCACATTCGCACAATATTGCATTAAACACTGACCTCATGAATACACAGGAGGCCCAGCTTTTTCCCCAGATCAAATCGTGTCTCCATCATTAAGATTATCTCATACGTTCGTCGCTCATTATCATTAAACCTAATTTCGTATCCCTCGATCTCGAACGAGGTTACCAGGCGTTCTGAACCCACTTGCAGTTTTGCGACTCTCTCATCATCTTTCTTGGATATCGTCGGTATTAGATGGTAAGAAGGAGGAAGAGGAAGGGGAGGAGGAGGAAGAATAATAATCATTTGGTAGGTTAGGCAAATTTCATGGTTTTTAGCTTTTGTTTGGTACTTGCTATGTAGAGAAAAGGCCAAACATCAATGTGAGGCATCTGTTACCTGGCTATGTCGAGACATTATGGGTATGGCGTGTCTTGGCCACCGTTGCATATAAAAGAGCTCAAGTGCTCCATAGCGCTGCTTATCTAACTGGGTAGCGTGTGAGCAGAGTGATCCACTGCTTTATTCTTTCACACTTGATCGATGCTTCCACTGTTGGCGAGGCAGCGCTAGGAGAAAGCGAAAAAAACTCATTTCCTAAATATCAGTCGTGTCCATGATACAACAGCTATACAAAAAGACACAGAACACTGATTACTCAAATGCCCTACACTCTCTGCACACAGACGGACACTCATCACAACACTAAAACCACCTGCGATTCCAACCAGTGGACGTGGCCAGCTTCCCGAGTGCTGCAGGATCATACAATCTCTTAACTCGTGTGTCTAAAGCAGTTCTATTATTGATCCAGTTCTGTGTATGCAAATATCGTGGGATTTTTCCTCGCTTCCTCTTTTCCAGAACGTTTAAAATTCGTCTTCAGTTTGTGGATGAGGCGAGTGTCTTGGCAGGAGGCGGCCCGAGAGAATATCAGGACTTGCCTGGCCCAAGGGAAGCAGGAAGCCCAAGTGGTGCATTAGGTGATGGCAGTGCCTCAGGTCTGAGCTCCCGTGTCGGATCTTTCGTCTCACCTTTTTGCCTCAGATCTTGGGTGGACTTGCCGAGCCTCTGTTACCGGAGGCGAACACATCCTAATATTCCTGGCAAGATTTTCGTTTTAGTTTTGAAGGAGGAGTGAGAGTAGGAGATTCTCGGTTGGCCTACCTAGTTTGTGTCAACTCAAGAGGCAGGGAAGGTGGGTGTACAGCTACCTGGCCAGTGAGGGGTTGTTGTGCCAGCTGCTTGGGGAAGCCGAAATCCTAGCAACCTAGCTAGAAGAGAAGGCGGTGTCCCAGCTACCTGGACAAGATCGATCCGTTGCCCTGCATGCTGTGGTAGAGGGAGATCCAAACATCCCTCTAATCAGGTTCATCCCTCACATCATAATTACCCTAAAAGGAATCCTTTAGGGACCCCCTGCGAGAAGAGCTACGCCACAATCCAACAACCACGTCGAAAATAACACGAAGTCGTCCACATCCCGGTTGGAAGGATGTCGATGACCCGTGTCTGTGCCATTTATAGCCAAGGGGACGCCCCACACCCTGAGGCAGATCAGGCGAAGTCAATGCACCACCAGGCGCTATCAATAAACACCTGGTTGGAGGAAGCATACACGGCAGAATCGAGGACATCTTTTGTAGTGAGCTTAAGTTTGGATCTCGCCCACAAATTCTAAATTGCGAACTGATGCTTATGAGTCTATCAACGGATCTGGTACTACAGGTTGTTTTGGATATAACCAGATGGCATTACGTTAAAGAAAAACATAAGAGTTCACCTCTGAAACGCGAAGATTTGGAACTCCTTATTGTGAATGGGTGACCACAAATCATGAAATCTTGGAAGGTTTTGGAGATTTCTCTTTCCGCCTCTGCCTATCTTTTCATGTATTTAGGCGACCGATTGTAATACTTCACTAAATACTCTACAGAACCAATACCCAGAACAACTGGCTTACGGAAAATTACTCATCCTAAAACCATGCACAGAGTCGCCTAACGAACACTGATATCACACGAATCTTTAAGCTTTTGTTATGATCTCTCTCTCTCTCTCTCTCTCTCTCTCTCTCTCTCTCTCTCTCTCTCTCTCTCTCTCTCTCTCTCTCTCTCTCTCTCTCTCTCTCGTTGATTCATCACTATCGTGTAACGAGAAAACAAATATGTCAACTCGAGTTTGAATGTTTTGATATATTACCCAACAAAAAAAAAATCACACTTCATTTATGATTACTTTTCATCCAAACCGAACGATAACCTCTGGAATTCTTCTTTTTATCCAGGATACACACGAACAACAGTAATAGTTTTCCTAGTACAAATATTTTTTCTCTTTTTACTTTTCTCAAAAGTGCATTTTCTGTCATGACCTCGCCTGCTGAATGGCTCAGACACAAAGATATTCTTAGTAGCTGAAATGCAGCCAGAAATATGTTAGATACGATTCAACACAGACTTACAACACAGCTATGTCCATTGGGATGATCGAGAACTAAGGCCAAAGGATACGACCTCACTCATCCTCAGAGGTCAGGTCATAAGGCCGCGTCAGCACACTCCAGGGGTCGTACCCTCGTGCTCAAAGATGGTCCTAATGAAGGAAGGGATGATAGAACACTGGCCATGAAGGAAGGGACAGACTAATGAGAGAAGGGATGATAGAACACTGGCCATAAAGGGATGATAGAACACTGGCCATGAAGGAAGGGACAGACTAATGAGAAAAAGGATGAAAGAACACTGGCCATGAAGGGATGATAGAACACTGGGCCTTGAAGGAAGGGACAGACTAATGAGAGAAGGGATGATAGAACACTGGCCATGAAGGGATGATAGAACACTGGCCATGAAGGAAGGGACAGACTAATGAGAGAAGGGATGATAGAACACTGGCCATGAAGGGATGATAGAACACTGGGCCTTGAAGGAAGGGACAGACTAATGAGAGAAGGGATGATAGAACACTGGGCCATGAAAGAAGGGACAGACTAATGAGAGAAGGGATGATGGAACACAACGTCCTTGAAATTAGCAAGGAATAAGAACAGACTCCAGCTTCACTATGGTTGTCTACGAGTTTGAAGAGGTGGGGGGAAATGTGCCCCAGTCCTCACTCTATCCACTTTCTTTACTCATCCTGTCTCCATCTATCCTACTCACACTCCTACTATGCACTTTGTCAGCTCGCCCTATCCTTGCGTCCCCCCTACCACCTTCTATCCACTTGCTCCATTGCTTCTTAAGACTTCCTCATCCAATCCATCTACATCAAAGTCAACCAACACACATGTCTAATCTCGTACCCATATCCTCCACAACCACCCAGTTTCTTAAACACTATACTCGCTAACAGTAGTGATAGTTTTCCTAGTATGAATATTCTCTTCTTTTTACTATCACCTCCATCTTCACTTGCCCCGATCCACCCTCGTCTCGACTATCCATTCACACTCCCAACGGGTCGGACACGAGACGCTTTCCACACAGGTTAAGGCAATTGACTGACAAGGGTGAATGACCAGGTGTGTCCAGCCAGCGGAGAAGATTCACTCAGTCAGTGAACAGGGAACCCGGAACTAAACCATCAAGACGAGACCTAAGTCAATCCCCGTCGCTATGACTTAGGTCAATGTATATTTCTTGATTCCACTTAGGGTAATGAGAGTGATCTCGCTCGTCTCTCTCGCTACCAACCCTTCCACACATCTTCGGTCACTAATATTGTTCTTGGATTGGATTATAACTTATATTTATAATCCAAGAATTGGAGCTTGTAAGGCTATTCAACACTTAATAGTTTAGAATATTTATACACATACACATGCATATGTATCATATATGAATTAATAGAAATCGTAAAATCTATATCTTATACACATACATACACATGCATATGTATGATATATAAAGTAATAGAAATCGTAAAAATCTATAATTTGCTTTAAAAATTCTATTAACCTGTCAATATGGCAGGTGTCGCCAAGCAATTCATAATACTGTTCTTAATCAAAAGTTTATAGTTTAGAATATGTATACACATACACATGCATGATATATATAAATCAATAGAAATCGTAACATCTATATCTAATTTGCTTTAAAAATTCTATCAACGTGTCAATATGGCAGGTGTCGCCAAGCAATTCATAATATTGTTCTTAATCAAAAGTTAATAGTTTAGAATATGTATACACATACACATGCATGATATATATAAATTAATAGAAATCGTAACATCTATATCTAATTTGCTTTAAAAATTCTATTAACCTGTCAATATGGCAGGTGTTGCCGAGCAATTCATACTAATATTGTTCTTAATCAAAAGTTAATAGTTTAGAATATGTATACACCTACATACACATGCATGATATATATAAATTAATAGAAATCGTAACATCTATATCTAATTTGCTTTAAAAATTCTATTAACCTGTCAATATGGGCAGGTGTCGCCGAGCAATTCATACTAACATTGTTCTTAATCAAGCGTGTGAAATGTTTACACGAATGTCCCGTGTTCCGCGATTCATCCTCGATCAAGACGAGGAACTGAGCCGTTGGGGTGCGACAATTCAATTTGCGCCAGACGACAACAGGACGACATTCATTTCCACAGCTGCGAAATTGGTTCCCAAGACCATGATCACGATTCTAATCTATTCTATATGGTAATTCAGCTTACAGGCTTCCCAGCCTCATAACCTTCAAACGACAGCATAATCGAAGTGACATGATAAGATGTCTTGATATCTGGGAGCATAATATACCAATCTAATCTTATCGAGAAGACCACCAAACTTCAGAGTATAATGATTTGGCCCTAAATTAACCTCTTGAACAAATGGTTTTTTAAAGGACATTTGTCGATAATTAGCTTGGAGGTTCGACTACAGCGATTCCAATCGCTTTAAAACCGACTTACGATACCTTATAGTCTAATGAATCAGTATGAACCTAAGCTCCTGAATCGAATTCTCATTATGATGGCTGTGAACGAAGGAAATGCATTCATGTAAGAGTACATAAGTTAATGACACTTATCGTAAACATGTTGGATAGCATCTCCAAATAGGTTGGCTCAGCTGGCCTCTTCGCCATTACACAATCCAGAGCTGAAACCCTCCTTACAGATGAGCCTTTTCGAACAACCTCAGGATCTTGGAGGGATATGGGATCCTTCAGAATCCTCGTCTTCGTCTACAGCCTAACAACAACTTTCGTACGAAGGCTTCGCAACGTTAATGTACCTTGGATTTTATCAATGGTTGTTATCGGTAAGGCCGTGCGAAGCTTCGAGACTCGAACTGGTTTCGAATCTCGAATGAGAATTCGATTCAGGAGCTTAAGTTCATACTGATTCATTAGACTATAAGGTATCGTAAGTCGGTTCGAATCTCTAAATGGTTCGTTAAGTGCTTCGGTCGGCTTCAATCTCGACTCGCCTCTTGCTAACCGAGCGCCGCCAGTCATTCATTCTCAAAGATCTTTCAAGCCTGGCGCAAGTCGCCTACAGGTCTATGCTCCATTACCGCCTCAACCCGACGACGGCAGGCATGAAACCCATACTCCTTAGCTGGATTTTGTCCAGCGTCAGACGCCTCCACGACACGACTCTCTCTCTCTCTCTCTCTCTCTCTCTCTCTCTCTCTCTCTCTCTCTCTCTCTCTCTCCGTTTCTAAACTGGACCTGCTTCAAGAGGAGCGTGTTCGACAGTCAAATAGAAACTCGCACATTCCCACGCGCGTCGAGCCGTTTAAGGCAACGCTATCTGCCCAAGCCAGGTCCCTCCACAGTGTTGCTGACGGAGGCGTCGCCGCAGCTGCGCTACACCAGCACCTCGCAGCTCTCAGCGCCCTTTCAAGCTGCCCCTTGACTTTAAAGGCGCTATACCAACCTGTAGCACCGCCGGTTATTCCTATGGTATCAACCTCGACCATGTGATGTTATTTTGAAAGGATCAACAACATGTACAGGGGATCTTTACGTATAACACCTGATGACTTTGTGGGAGGGAAGAACAACACTTACAACACTTTGCCTATCTCAACCTCGGCATTATATAAACTAATGGTTGTAGTCTGCCGACAGAAATCTTATCGAGGATTGTCAAATAGCGACTCCGTCTCTCTCTTCCCTCTCTCTTTTTCAGCCGTCGACTCCGTCTCTCTCTCTCTCTTCCCTCGCTCTCTTTCAGCCGTGGACCAAAACAGACCATTTATAAGATTAGTTCGAGGTGGGTCTCTGGGAACGCACTCTCAAGACTTGGCAACGACTGCTTGTGTCATAAGAGATTTGCAACATTTTCGCGTGTTTTCAAGAGGGGGCGAGGAAGATGGTAAACATTGTCGTGATGGGACCTTCTTTGGCATGTTAAATCGACAGTAATCTATACACTTTTCATATTGGTTATCATTTGGTCTGATAATCTCAGACATATGATAATCCATTCGGTACATACATGACATTCTGTTGGGTAATGCACTACCCTTATCCAGCGACCAAGCTCTGAGACCTACGTGTGGTAATCGGTTACAGCATAGGACGTTGGTTCGAAACCCTCCTGACACAGTTTTCTCTGAATGCCACCTCGACCACCTGGGTCATAAACAGATTATCTTTCACTTGGACCTTGACGTTTACACTGCATGACGGAGATGTTACTAACGCTACCTTCCAACAATAACAAGAACTCGAGCCTTCACGAGTTCGCCCAACTCTGCTACTGCAGCAGTTGAGAGCTGGTGCCTTCAGGCAAAAACATCCTCCATGGGAGACTGACAAGACAGGACTGGCGGGCGGGAGGGGGGTTAGGAAAACCGACTGGTCTCACTTGTAAAGTAAGATTTAATTTCCGTTCCCTGAAGTGGAGTCATGATGATGATGGATGCGTGGAAAGAAAGTTTCACATGACGTAACTTCACACTAACGAATTTACGAGATCTGAGTATTTCCTTTCATTTACAGAGAGACTTGTTGGGTTAAGGACGCATCAGCGAGATATTGTGTGTTCTGGCAAGGATGTGTTGACGAGGTATTGTGTTGAAGGGAGAAGATTTCTAAGAATGAAGACGCAGAAGACGTTATAGAGAAATGTTACTGTAAGCATTATGGAGAGTTAATGTTTACGTTATAAGAGAACGTCATCTGCATTTGGTGGACTGAACATCATTGAAATGAGATGTTGAAGCGAATAATGTCTATCGCATCCAGTCCTGGCCAGGGTCACTAGTGATGATACACAAGTTCATATTTACAGCCATACCACACGCCCTGTGCACACCAGAACATATACAGGTATAATGTAGCCATATAACAGCACCTGTCCACACACCATTACATATACATGCATGGTGCAGCTATGGCACAACACCTGTCCACACACCTGAGCATATACAGCTATGCCACAACACCTGTCCACATACCACAACATATACATGTAAGGTGCAGCTATGCCACAACACCTGTAAACACACCAGAACATATACAGCTATGCCACAACACCTGTCAACATACCACAACATATACAGGTATGGTGCAGCTATGCCACAACACCTGTAAACACACCAGAACATATACAGCTATGCCACAACACCTGTCCACATACCACAACATATACATGCAAGGTGCAGCTATGGCACAACACCTGTCCACACACCTGAGCATATACAGCTATGCCACAACACCTGTCCACATACCACAACATATACATGTAAGGTGCAGCTATGCCACAACACCTGTAAACACACCAGAACATATACAGCTATGCCACAACACCTGTCAACATACCACAACATATACATGTATGGTGCAGCTATGCCACAACACCTGTAAACACACCAGAACATATACAGCTATGCCACAACACCTGTCAACATACCACAACATATACAGGTATGGTGCAGCTATGCCACAGCACCTGTAAACACACCAGAACATATACAGCTATGCCACAACACCTGTCAACATACCAGAACATATACAGGTATGGTACAGCTATGCCACAGCACCTGTCCACACACCAGAACATATACAGGTATAATATTCTCTTATCAACCCACATTTCTATATCCTTACTCGTCTTTAGTCTTGAACATCCACTTCCCATCCCCTCGCCTACATTTCTCTCCTACCTCCAGTCATACACATCACACAGCTGGACTCTCCGGTCGAACGTGAAGGCCAAAATAAAGATATATCGTAGCGTCATGAGATATATTCCTGCATCTGAACCTCTCTGACGTCTGAGCGTCGACCGACCCGAGCACCTGACTAATATTTTACCCATCCTCACCAGCCAGTCCAAGCTACGCCAAAAAAAAAAAAAAATCTAGACGCTGGGAAGAGAGAGAGAGAGAGAGAGAGAGAGAGAGAGAGAGAGAGAGAGAGAGAGAGAGAGAGAGAGACTAAATTCACTATTCTCGAAAACAAATGTCAAGAAAAATTGGACGATAGTAGATCAGTTACAAAGAAGAAAGAGATGATTCAATTATATGAATGATATAAATGATATAAATTCCAAGTGCACTTTCGTGTAATAATCACATCAGTGGAGATACAAGAAAGAAATATAACAGTCAGTTGATATACGACGTAGAGCCGTAGCTAGGACGCCATTTAGAATATAGACTAATTAATAACTAAGGTTAGATAAGGACTGGTTAGAAAAGGACGACTTATGTGCATATATGGACTGAAATGAAAAGGAATGCTACATTCTAAGGGTAAAGGACTGGTTCGTGAAACAATATGGAAATCTAAAGAAAATGGAAAGCTGTGTTGGACTTGAAACTGACTCGGTCGAGAGAGATATGAAAGGGTCAGGAAAGGCCACAAAAAAAGGGAGAGGGATGAAAGGCAAGGCCTTGAATGGTTATCTGGGCAGCGAGGGAAGACTGGAGAGGATTATGGAGGTAAAGAAAGAAAATAAAAATCACGAGCAGACATTCAAGAAGGGACTGTAAATATTGCTCAAGTGATCCGAGAGAGAGAGAGAGAGAGAGAGAGAGAGAGAGAGAGAGAGAGAGAGAGAGGGGGGAAACAGAACAAGAGACACGAATGAGAGGGAAAGATACTTTTAGAGAGAGAGAGAGAGAGAGAGAGAGAGAGAGAGAGAGAGAGAGAGAGAGAGAGAGAGAGAGAGAGAGAGAGAGAAGGATGCATCGTCTCGTCAGAGGACCAGGGAAAAGCCTTGGACACGTTCATTCCCAGGATTACCTTCTCTCTCTCTCTCTCTCTCTCTCTCTCTCTCTCTCTCTCTCTCTCTCTCTCTCTCTCTCTCTCTCTGCAAATATATTCTTCTCTCCATCGTGTGTCTCTTGCTCTGTTAGCCCAGTCACCCCATTCTCTCTCTCTCTCTCTCTCTCTCTCTCTCTCTCCTCCACCCACCCACCCTCACACGTACGTTTGTGTCAGCGACGACCACTGGGCACGAAGCAGGCGAGAACGTGTGCAATATCGGCCGACATGACCAGCGATGAAAGAAATATCATCCCAGAAGTTTAATTCTGTGAGGAGAATATTCTCCAGTTCCTTCGCTGGTAGCTTACGATTCCCTTGGATTCAAGGTACTTTACCTTGAAGTTCCTGACGCTACTCATATCTTATGTAGTTCTTCATCTCCCTGGGAGAGGCTTCGTCCCTAAGTATCTTTAAGATGAAGACCACGAGGAAAGATGAAAGATAAGACTTATCAACGCTGGTGATGCTGTGTTTATATATCACAAAGTCGAGAATCCTATTCTCAGGGTATACACGACCGTCCCTCTTACCGTGCAGGTTACCATGTGAAGAATAAAGTGAGGCATCAAGATGCATAATTACTTGAATACTTAATTACTTCATTTGAATGAACCACCTCTATCAAACTACTACTTTATTTTTCATTAAGGCGTGAGATCTGCTTAGTCATCACATCAATGTGCATTAAGGAAAAGGGATACTTAGTTTACCTTTTTCAATATAAAGTCGTCAAAACACCTTTAACATTTTTTTTTTTTTTGAAGAATTCTTGGCATGCTTACACTCCAGCTTTGGGCTCATTATATAGAATTCTGGGCTCACTCTAAGATTTTCTTGGCTCATTCTTGTCCTGGGATCATTCTAGATCTGGGAACTTTCTGGGATCAATCTAGTCTTGAGCTCATTCTAGCTCTGGGATCATTCTGGCGCTGGGCTCATTCCAGCTCCCCCTTTCCCTAACTCGGTCATGAACTCCACACTACCAGACACTCACCCATCTGAAACTATATTTCCTAAACATGTTCGAGTTACACTTTCTCCTAACCACCAGTGGCAGGACCTTCCTCCTATCTAATCATACCAGAAAGGCGTGTGGCATGACCTTCCCCCTATCTAAATATACCAGAGAGGAGTGTGGCATGACCTTCCTCCTATCAAAATATACCAGAGAGGCGTGTGGCATGTCCTTCCTCCTATCAAAATATACCAGAGGGGCGTGTGGCATGTCCTTCCTCCTATCTAAAGTGTCAGTAGGTCAGTACTACCGAATCCTCTGGTTATGTAGGCCTAACTGTTGTCTTACTCCATCCATAAGTGATGGGTCCAAGAGGGTTGGCACGAGCCCAGGGCTGTGCCATATCTTCTTATAGGACCGGTTGCCTGTTCTCGCCACCAACAGAATGGACGTCTTTGGAACGCCTCTTTAATATCTCGAGCTTGTCTCTCCCCCACCGTCCTTGGCAGTAAAGTCAGAGATGTTAACACCCAACCCTCAGAGAAACAACTGGAAAAATAAATTCCCTCTGGCTGGCATGGTGATGGTACTCTAAAGAGAAATCGCTGGACAGGGAACTGATTATAATTACATTATACAAATCGTATTTTGGGTGATAATATAGTCTCAGTGGTTTAAGGTTTCTATGGGTGAATAGCACTAGTACAAGATGACTCAATTCTATCACATTCATATAGGATCATCCCAGATAACCTCCCATATCCATCGAGTGAAAAGCCTGAATTTTTTCCGTCCAGGATGAACTGCATTAGTACCAAGTGTCTAAACAAACAGTTATGATAAAATGCTCTTAAACCCAGGATGAATGTTTTAAGGAACGTCTGCCACATTCCACACGGATCATACTGGATGCTGGGAGGCGAGAGGTCTCATCTGTCGTCCCAGCCTCATCTCCCAAGGCCTTTGTAAGTTTGGGCATCTTCTCGTAATATGTTGGAATCAAATTAGCGTAGAGAGTCACTGATAAATGAATATATTTCGTATCATTATCATCCATTATTATTATCATTATCAACATCACTGTCATTGATAAGTATCAATTATTACTGTCATAACAAGTATTATCACAATTATCAATCATAATTATCATTAATCATAACTATCATGATTATTATCATTACGGCTCTAATTATATTTGCTTCAACACAGCTTCGAAGCTCATATGAAACAGATTCAAATCCTCAATTGCTTAGGTCAGGTTGTTGGCCGGATGCAACCCAACCACTCCCTCCTCCATCATGCAAACCTCTTATGCAAACCCTCCTCTCTACCCCCACCCCATGGTGGGCCCTCTCCTCCACCGACCCATTGCACGGACCTCCCCTCAGCCCTGATGGGTCCTCCCCTCCACCGGCCATCCTGCATAGACCTCCCGTCCCTGATCCCCAACACGGATCTCCCCGCCTCCCATCCCATGATGGGTCCTCTCCTCCCAGACTCCCTTCACGGTCATTTCCCCTCCCTAACCCCCTGCACGGACCTCCCCTCCCTAACCCTTTCCACGGACCTCCCTTCCACCGAACCCCTCTCGCTTCACATGAATCCTCAGAGACCTTGGTGGTTCCTCTGAGTTTTGTAGAGAATTGCTAATGTAAATCACTTTTTGTAAACATCCAAATTTGCTTACGAAAACATTTTGTTTTTTTCGTCTTATGCGATAGAATCATAATATGGAATGATATGAAGACTGATGTCAACAGACTCTTGGAGACAGTGATAGACATGTTCGAAAGGGTGGCGTCGTATATTTTGAATGATTCATATGCCTATAACAATTTGGCCCCAGGCCTGCTATAAATATGTAAAACACCCATCCCTAACGGAACATCAGTCGCTGGTTTATATGCATATATATATATATATATATATATATATATATATATATATATATATATATATATATATATATATTCCCTGGGGATAGGAGAGAAAGAAAACTTCCCACGTATTCCCTGCGTGCCGTAGAAGGCGACTAAAAGAGAAGGGAGCGGGTGGCTGGAAATCCTCCCCTCTGTTTTTTTTAATTTTCCAAAAGAAGAAACAGAGAAGAGGGCCAGGTGAGGATATTCCCTCAGAGGCCCAGTCCTCTCTTCTTAACGCTACCTTGCTAACGCGGGAAATGGCGAATAGTTTGAAAGAAAGAAATATATATATCTATATATACTTTGTCGCTGTCCACACACGCACATATACATACCTATACATTTCAACGCACATATACAAAGACATACATATATACACATGTACATATTCATACTTGCTGCCCTTATTCATATATATATATATATATATATATATATATATATATATATATATATATATATATATATATATATATATATATATATATATAATCACTGGGGATAGGGGAGAAAGAATACTTCCCACGTATTCCCTGCGTGTCGTAGAAGGCGACTAAAAGGGGAGGGAGCGGGGGGCTGGAAATCCTCCCCTCTCAATTTTTTTTAATTTTCCAAAAGAAGGAACAGAGAAGAGGGCCAGGTGAGGATATTCCCTCAGAGGCCCAGTCCTCTCTTCTTAACACTACCTTGCTAACGCGGGAAATGGCGAATAGTTTGAAAGAAAGAAATATATATATCTATATATACTTTGTCGCTGTCCACACACGCACATATACATACCTATACATTTCAACGCACATATACAAAGACATACATATATACACATGTACATATTCATACTTGCTGCCCTTATTCATATATATATATATATATATATATATATATATATATATATATATATATATATATATATATATATATATATATACATATATAATTCTGCAATATGCAGTTCCCTTACAAATGTTTAATATAAAACCGATTATCCTGAGAACAGAACCACATGAGTTTTGCAGTGTGTAAGATCAAAATAAAAATATCTTTACAGTTTTAAAATGACATACGAACGAAAAAATCTGAAAGCCTACCAACCTCATACAGTTAACTTGCGATTTTTTCCCAGAGATATCGTTCACTAATGTCAAGATTTCGTATATACATGATATACACAACCAATGCATTGTCTCGTGGTAATCAGGATATCTCAAATACATCTTTGGAGAACCCTGAATATTGCCCACTCACAGCCCGTCCATTACCAAACTTGAAAGCTCCGAGGGAAAGCCTTTTTTCCCTTTATTTTCCAAGCTGTATTGTCGACTTGCAAAGTTTGCCGCGTGCTGAGGCAAACACAGAAAAATTCTGGTTTTCAAGAATCTCATAGCGAGAACCAGAAAAGAAAATTCCTTTATTGTAGTTTTGAGAAAATTGGGCGAAATGCATTTATGGTTCAAGACATCGCAGTGAACAACCAGATTATACGCTATGCTTATGATTAATGAAATTAATCTCTATAAAAGAACGAAATGTTTGATATTTTTACTTCCCTATACACACTAAATTGAACTGTACGATTCAGACTCGAAATGAGATATTTCTTTTCTTCATTCATCTTGGGGGAAACATGTTAAATCATTAGAAAATACAATATCAGAACTAAAATATTTAAGTTTTCTCTTGCCAAAGTATCTGCTGAACAGGCACCTCCAAATACAATATTAGAACTTAAATAGAAACTTTCTCTTGCCAAAGTATCTGCTGAGCAGGCAAACTCCAAATACAATATTAGAACTTAAATGGAAGTTTTCTCTTGCCAAAGTATCTGCTGAACAGGCAAACTCCAAATACAATATTAGAACTTAAATGGAAGTTTTCTCTTGCCAAAGTATCTGCTGAACAGGCAAACTCCAAATACAATATTATAAATTAAATAGAAGCTTTCTCTTGCCAAAGTATCTGCTGAGCAGGCAAACTCCAAATACAATATTAGAACTTAAATGGAAGTTTTCTCTTGCCAAAGTATCTGCTGAACAAGCACCTCCAAATACAATATTAGAACTTAAATAAGAAGCTTTCTCTTGCCAAAGTATCTGCTGAACAGGCAAACTCCAAATACAGTATTATAAATTAAATAGAAGCTTTCTCTTGCCAAAGTATCTGCTGAACAAGCACCTCCAAATACAATATTAGAACTTAAATAAGAAGCTTTCTCTTGCCAAAGTTTCTGCTGGAAAGGCAAACTCCAAAGCAAAGACACAGACAGATTGACGAAAACACAAAGGAAATATCTGAATTTGTATACATCATACAATAGTGTGCCATACACTAGTGTACAACGGAAGCAGTCCTACATACTACCGCTGTTACCCAACCCGGAAAGATAAAAATTGGGATTTTTTCTAAGACCAAAATCCTCGAGTGTCGTTACCAGTCGTTACGTAACGACCCGTTACGGGTATTCATCTCCCGTCACACTTTCGTATTGTGTGATAAACATGAAGGAAAAATTTCCGGGTCCATCACTCTCCTTCCACGACTTTCCTTCCACCATGCATCTATGCCACCCAAAACCCACCATTTTCGCGAGAGCTGAAAGACTGATGATAATGTGTCCCACAGAAAAAGTGTGATACACCATTACGAAGAATTCAGACGCGTATCGCGCTACGTTATGCCTCGAAGTCACATCCCTGGCTGATGGCCAGTAGTTCGCTTCCCAGGGTAATGGAGGTGTTAATGATAGTACGAAGGGAGATCAGTCCATGACAATAAGGACAAGCACAGACATTAGTGTAAAGGTAAGAGGCTCCACCTAAGGCGAGAAGTTGAATATCAATTTACAATATAGATATTCCTAAGAGTCCACGGGGAAAAGAAATGAGTTCCCAAGTGCACTTTCGTGTAATAATCACATCATCAGGGGAGACACAAGAGAGAAATATAACAGTCAGTTGATATACATCGAAGAGACGAAGCTAGGACGCCTGGCGTCCTAGCTTCGTCTCTTCGATGTATATCAACTGTTATATTTCTCTCTTGTGTCTCCCCTGATGATGTGATTATTACACGAAAGTGCACTTGGGAACTTTTCGTGTTTCATTTTCCCCGTGGACTCACAAGAATATCTTGATCAAGCGCAAAATTGTGATCCTTTCCAATATATGTATGTGTATATATATATATATATATATATATATATATATATATATATATATATATATATATATATATATATATATATATTTACGCTGATAACCACGAGAAAATATGAAGCAAGGGTAGTCCCAAGTGCATAGTGTGATTAATGCATCGTAAGGAGAGAAACAAGAATGAGATTCTTCTTTCCATTTATGTCTCCCATGACGATGTATTAATCACACGAAAGTGCACTTGGGACTTGGCCCGTTTCATGCTCATCCTCATGGTTTTCAGTAAATACGAGATCACGTATATCACTATGACCTACTTCTATATATATATATATATATATATATATATATACATATATATATATATATATATATATATATATATATATATTGGAAAGGATGACAATTTTGGGCGTGATCAAGATATTCCTACGAATCCACTGGGGAAAATGAAACTAGAGTTCACTGGGAAAATAAAACACGATAAGCGTTTCATTTTCTCAGTGGACTCATAGGAATATATATATTTATATATATATATATATATATATATATATATATATATATATATATATATATATATATATATATACACACACACAAAGTGCTGCAGCTCCGAGTCCCTTTGCTTACACCCTGTGGGCCAATTAGGTTGGGACAGCCAGCCCACGCTAATCACAAGGACGCCACACATAAACTCGTGAGCATCTCAGTGATGTCTATGTATCAGAACATGTATCGTCACATGTAAATCACCCAGAAGAATTTCTCCATTGTTCGTCCAAGAATCGAACCGGGGCCATCGAGAAAGGTAGCGGAACAGAGTATCGATAGATTACTGGCGAGTTAAAAAGCTCAGGAGAAACAACTTGTAGATCAGTAATCTTAGAGTAGCTTATCTGGCCACCGTTCTCAAGTGTCCCGGGTTCGAGTCTCAGGCGTGTACTAGTAACATTGCCGTGGACGTGTCCCTCTTTATACATATTTACATGGATGGGCCAGAATATGTAGATATAACTTGTGTTCCTAAACATACATGATAATGAAGATAATTACTGGATTATTATTACTCTACAGTATAACCTTGAACTTACGGACAGAGTGGGGAATGGATGTACATTAGTGCCAATGGTCCGTTAAATCCGGGTGATGTATTATGATCTATTATTCTCAGGACATTAACAACATAGTGAATTTCTGTATATAGATCCGGTTGTGTCCGACAGATGGGCCAAGTTTCTTCATTCCATATGGCTCACACATGTGGGCTACCGATACGCCAAGACTCTAACAACGCAATTGACCGATTTCTGGGCAAGACTCGCACTCATTCGTCTTTCTTTTTCACGCCACTATCTTTATGAATCATGGTTGCAGAGATCGGTTCACCGTGCATGGTAATAATGCTAGGAAAAGAAACCCTGACATGAAAACAAAAGATATACAGTATCGACGATGTTGTCAAACTAGGTTCAAGAATAACGCCAATCGTTTCCACGACCAAGGTGTTGGAACCAGTCGATTTCGGACTGAACTACATTCACGGGATGGGCGGCCAACGTCCTTTGTTTCCGAGGTCCGTCTAGTCGAGGTTGGCTGAATCGAGACTTATTCATATCCATTTACTCTCTCTCTCTCTCTCTCTCTCTCTCTCTCTCTCTCTCTCTCTCTCTCTCTCTCTCTCTCTGCCACTTTTGTTAGCCATGAACGGGGGAGGGCAGACGTCCCCTGGTGTGCCGTTGTGAGGCACAATTAACTCCGATGTCAGTAATGATATTCGGTTCATTAGCTATGACTACGAGTGGCTGGAGCACAGACTCAAGTGTATGAAAACACAAAAGCAATTATAACTGCTGCGCAAGTGACACATTTCTTCGTGCGACTCAAAATATGTCAGTCTTTTTGTAAATATTCTCCAACTTTGCTTCTCTGCTTCTCTTACTTCTCTTTGATCAATTTTCTATACAGGAAATCGTATGTTTCATTCTTTAGAAAATAAAAGCTAACGAAAAACGTATCACTTAAGAGTTCACACACACACTGCACATCAGATTTTTATATTTAAAAAAAAAGTATTTATTTATTTATTTATTTTGTTTTGTCGCTGTCTCCCGCGTTAGCGAGGTAGCGCAAGGAAACAGACGAAAGAATGGCCCAAAAAAGTATTAACAATTATTTCAATAGACAGACTCAACCTTTCTAAAAAGTGGCATAAATCTCAAAGCATCCAAAATTCAGATATGACTCTGATGTATTCCAAAGGTTTTATCTTCCTTTCACGTAAAAGGGAAATTCCATTACATGTTAGTGTAGGCAAACCATTTTCCCTCGCATCTTCTTTTTTGTGTTTGTGTGTTCCGCTAACCCTTCCCGTCTCTCAAGATGAAAATCCGACACCAGCTTTGCGAGGCACCGTGAGCTGCATCCAGAGGGAGCAAAGATGTAGAATTGATAACATGGAACGTTTCCAGGCGCAAGATAGGAAGGAGGTCAAGGCGCGGGGGTTCGACGCTGCTTCGAAGTACAAGTGTTTGATTCTGCTTCGAACTGCAAGTGATTCAACACTGCTCCGTAATCGCAAGTGGCTTGACACTACATTAAAGTTAACGTGGTTTGAAAATGCTTCAAAGTAAAAATGGGTCGACAGTGCTTCGAAATGAAAGTAGTTTGACACTTCGACATGCAAGGGGCTCATCACTGCTTCGAAATGTAAGTGGTTCAATACTACGAAGTGCAAATGATTCGACAGTGCTTTGAAGTGAAAGTGGGTCGACTCTCTTCAATACCGCTTGGAAACACCAACAGTGAGATTCGTTTACTATTGAGGACTCGATTTTACAAGTCTAACGTAAGTTCTAATCATTTCTTACTAACTCATACACCACAGTTTTACCGGATACATAGAGTACAGTGTATGATTATATACAAATGTACACTAAGGTGCTCGAAAAAATCAAGAGTAGCAAAACATTACAGTTAAGAACTGAAAACAATTCTTCACTGAATAAAGTGTACATCTTTAACAGCGAACACTTTATTTCTAACAGGAATAAAGATTCATTTAAGAAAACTATCTTCCATTATTTCCCATTACCACAAAACTTTCCATTCTTCCCCTGGCCATTAGTGTGTGATCGCACATTTTTGCTAGCGTTAGATTCCTCTGGCTCACGAGGTCTTCCTTGAGTTTTCAAAAGACTGTGATCGAACTTTATAGCTTTATCCAGGAGGCGTGAGATGTGATGATAAGTGGAGAGCGGCGCAAGAAACTTAATCTGTCAGTCACTGATACAAAAGATAAGAAGCAAATAGTTATTCTACGTATGTACCGATCTTCATTTTGCGTGAATATTCTCATGTAGAGCAGTCTCCCAGAGATTCGTTTGTCTTATAGGGTGATATGATGAAGTGTTTTTCATGGAATTATTTGTTAGAATGATATATTGGGATGATATAGTGGTTAAATAGTGAATGATGGGGGTGGGGATAAGTCGAGGTGGGGCAGTTCGTTGGGGAGAATGTTGTGGTGGTGGGATGATGCGTTGGGATGGATGAATTGGTGGTGATGTGTTGGGGAGGAAGTGGGGCTTGGATTATATGTTTGTGAGATGAGATGGTGATGTGGTTGCAGTCATGCGAGGCTATGATAGGTGGATGATATCATCGATGCTATAAACATATACCCATCCGTCAGTCTTGGCCTGTTGTGGTTAATCATCAAACATCGTTACAGAACCAAACTGAAAAAAAAATATTGCGATGCAAATGAACCAGAAAATGAATTGGATAACTACGCATCTACGTACAGACTACGACAGATGAGTTTGCTCCACTATGGATAACTACGCATCTACGCACAGATGAGTTTGCCCCACTATCAAATGCTCTTAAAAGTGATAAAGTTGATGTCATTTTGGATTTATCATCCTATATCACTGGACTGAACCAAAGCATGTGAATGGGTCAGGGGAGGAACCATGGAAAGGTCAGTGGGGCCAGATTGTGGACAAGGGACCACGAATGGTTTCGATGATGCTACCTCACTCACACAGAAAACGGCGAAGAAGTTTGAAATACATATACAATATGCTGATAACCACGAGAAGATGAACATTAGAAAAAACTTCATGCATTTGGAAATCAAATACTAGGCTCCATCTTGGGGGAAATTCCGCCTTAAGACACAGGCAATCGTGTGGCACCAAGTGGGTAGCAGAAGGTGTGTGTGTGTGCGTGTGTCAGGCACTCGAGACAACAGCATTGCCCACATGAGATCGTCTCTCGACCTCGATATCGGGTTTCCCCTCCGCCTCTCCACCTCCTTAGGCGTTGTGTGAACCACTTGCATCTCATTACCTCCTGCCTGAACCCTCCCACGCCAGCCGATGTGGAGCGGAGAACCAACACCCTTCTGGTGCTCGAGGTGGAGGGGTTATCACGCGAGGAGACCGTGGTAGCCAGGCCTACCCTAGAGACGGTGGCTATCAGGGTGGCAGCTCGTGGGCCAATACTCACACTCTCACACCAAGCTAGAGGGGTCAGTAAGCAAGTGGGTCAGGACTTCAGTAAACGCACTTTCGGCTAATAACGAAGCAATAGAGCAAATGACTTTTGGTAAGAGATCACACACAGCTTGTAGGACGACGCAAAACGAAATCGCTTTCTGGGAGGAAACGCCTCTTCGTTCACTTTAACATCATTACCTCGGTGAGATAACGATCGTTCAGCAGGAGGTAACAGCTTAGTAAAACACTGACACAAGGAGGATTAATGTGGATATGTACCCGTCATCTTGCCGTCTCATTCTCACCGATGCTTTCAGCCACGAGATGAGACGTGTAGAGTAGATCAAGTCATGACAGAAGGAAAGAGGAGACAAGATTGAAAAAAATGATCAATTTCGTCTTTTGATAGAAATGAGTGTTAATTGAATTCTGTAACGGCAAGTTCAACGAGTGTAACGCCATTTATGGATCATTAACATCAGGAGAGAGTTGTACGAACCTAAAAGACTATCCACTTAACGTAACAAATATACTTGTATTTCATATGTTGCTTCTTACATTGCTAGTATCTTGGTGGACTTCGTTTGATCGATCCCGTGGCACTTGACAGCAGAATGACAAGGTAATAGTTTGAAACTTGGAAGCAAAGTTGCAAGATAGAATTTTGAAACTTGACAGCAGAATTACAAGGTAATAGTTTGAAACTTGGCAGCAAAGTTGCAAGATAGAATTTTGAAACTTGGCAGCAGAATTACAAGGTAATAGTTTGAAACTTGACAGCAAAGTTGCAAGATAGAAATTTGAAACTTGGCAGCAGAATTAATGAAAGTTAATACTCTGAAATTTGGCTGCAATAAATGAATTATTCACGATGGTTAATTTCCATATCATAAACGGGTATTCCTGGATCTTTCCGTATCCCAGCTTGTTACAAAACTACTTGCCAAAGTCATCCACAAACAACAAAATCCTTACGAAGATAAAAAACGGATTTGTCTCGACCTCGCAAACGGCCTCACCAAAAAATAAAGATCATCTTGTCCTCAGCGTCTCGGGTACTTCGCAAAGACCCCTCACCATAGAACCATCTTGTCCTCAGGGTCTTAGGTCCACAATATAGTCTCAGTCGACCAGCCAACTCGGACCCTTAGGCTGCCCGCGATACAGACGTTGGATTTGTTGACAGACGCTCAGGATGAGACGATACGAGAAGTGCGTTGGCTGATGCCTGAGGCTCCACCCCAGTGTGGTACCTAGTGACTGACTACCTGACGGAGGGAGTCTGGTGTTGTTTGGGGCTCTGCCTCTGTAGTACCTTGAGACTAACCACCTGACGAAGGTAGTCTAGTTGCCAGAGGCTCTGCCTCAATAGGTATCTAAAAACTGACCACCTGACGGAGGGAGTCTGGCGTTGCTTGGGGCTCTGCCTTGGTAGTACCTAGTGACTGACTACTTGACGTAGGGAGCCTGGTGTTGTCTGGGGCTCTGCCTCTGTAGTACCTTGAGACTAACCACCTGACGAAGGGAGTCTAGTGTTGCCAGAGGCTCTGCCCCAATAGGTATCTAAAAACTGACCACCTGACGGAGGGAGTCTGGCGTTGCCTGGGGCTCTGCCTCTGTAGTACCTCGAGACTGACCACCTGACGAAGGGAGCTTGGTCTTGCCTGGGGCTCTCCCTCAGTAGGTACCTAAAAACTGACCACCTGACGGAGGGAACCGGGTGTTGCGTTGGGTAATCCCTCAACCTAACACCCAGAGACTGACCTCTTGACGGAGGGAGTCAGGTGGTGCCCTCGGAGGCCCGTTAGCTTGAGAGCCACCGTCACATGTTCCAGGAATGTCTTAAGAACTCCAACGTGGGTTCCCGAGAGCCTTCACCACATTGATTACCGTGTCATGGCATGTGTTTAAGAACTTCAAATATTTTGATAGGCGTCGCAAGACTTGCTTTTAAGAATTTTTCTGGCGTAGTTACGAGTTTCATGGAAACTTTTAAGCTAATAATATCGCCAAAAAATTTCAACGATTCTGCCAGGTATTCATCGGAGATTCTGAAGTTTTGGAAACATTATATTTTCATACCATGAAGAGCATTGAAAATAGTCATATACATTAAATATTCGACAGAAAGCCTTGGGTTATTGCCAAGTGTTCTATGAATATTATCCAGTTTCTTTAAGTATCACTAAGAGACATACAGATAATGTGGAACGTGCATGGGTAATGTCCAGCGTATTATTGTAATTATGGAGCAGTTAGCTGGGACAAGGATATACTCTGACTGGAAACGAATCACGTAGTAGTTAGCTGGGACGCGGATGCATTGCGACTGTAAAGGAAAAAACGAAGACATTATCATTGTGAAGTACTGTTCACATAACGGGAGTAGCTCCTCTTCCACATGTAGCCAAAGTGGAGCAAGTAGCATTACTCTTCATCATTTCTCCCGCTTAAACTTCTCTGCAACCATCCCTGTCCTTGTACTTTGTGATGTTGCTTCCCTCTCTCTGTTCTACAGGTATTACTTCGGCCTTTCCTCTCCCTAGGTGACTACGCGTGTTTCCGTCCCTCCAAGGATCTTGACCCAGGAATACATCAACTGTTACGTCCCATAGCATAGTTTCTGTATAGGAATCAACCATACTAGGAATAGCAGTTACGATACCTTATTTCACCCATGAAGCGAAGGTACTAGAATTCCCTCCATTCTGGATTAAGTTATATAAGCCAGGGCAAAATGGAAATAAGAACGAGTTGGTTCTTTGGGCTCTTGGCCTATCAACTACCAAGGTCATTAAGGCCGTCAACGTAAGCTACATCCAACGACCGAAAAATCTGTACCACCTTCAGATGGTAAAGATAATTGCAAGACCAAACACACTCACCGTGCAAGTGGCCCATAATAAATCAAATGGCCAAGACAGGGAAAGTTTATCTTAGACGACTCAGGATACATAGAAATAGGAGAAGGATGCATGTAAAAATCCACGGGAAAATGGGTATTTGAGCAAGTCCCTCAAGACATCATGCACCTGGAGTAAAATTGGCGTTATATGACGGAGGGAAAGTTGTGAACACGAGTCACTAGTTATGAAATATTGCAAATCTGAGGAGATTGCACGTCAAATGCTGGGTCATACAAGACGAAGTGAAAGTGGTCGAGATTACTGCGAAGGTAAGGAATTGCATGGCCCCATGTTCCACGAATCTGGAGATTATCATTTTATAGATTCTAGAAAGTCTTAAATGTTGTCAAAGGATCAGAATATTCTATTGTTTTCATTAGACAAAAGAGAATCAAAAGAAGTATAAATGAGACAATGTTCATCAAGACGTTAAGGGTATCCATTGGGTCAGAGACTTGGAACCTTTTCCAGATTTTGAAAAGACAAACCTATATAATACGATTCTCTCTCTCTCTCTCTCTCTCTCTCTCTCTCTCTCTCTCTCTCTCTCTCTCTCTCTGATACCCCCCTTCAAGTCTTGATACAACTCTTGGTAAGAAGATTTAATCTTCTATCGTACCACGATAATCGAATCCTCATTGCCAGCTTATCAAGCTGGTCTATTGAAAGGTCCTCGTGTATGGACTGAGCTTATCAGAGTTAGAGGCAAATATTCATACATCGTATCATACCAGGAGGCAAAGTATTCATGCATCTATGTATACTCACACGTCATTCCAGCAACTAGATATTCATGTATGATATCGTACCAAGAGTCAAATATCCATACGTCTTATCAAATTTCTTGATTAATTAAGTAACAGCCTCACCAACATGAATTCCAAGACACGTTCCTATAACTGATCATGACCATAGACTGTCCATGAAGGCAATTCCCCAACATTAGAAAATATGAACTCCTCAAATTTCGACTTCGAATATGACGGGTCGTTGAAGCAGGTCCTTCCTTATAAGTGGCATTATATTTAATGATTTCCCCGAAACCTGGCATGAAATCCCTCGTCTAAATAGCCAGTATCCGGGTCTTGCTGTCGTTGACCGCAATGCAAAACACACAAGCGAGATCCAGTGGCCTCGTACATCTCGGCGAAACCCGTTTTCTCTTGTGCAAATCATCCCACATGATCCTTGACGTGAAAGTCCAGCAGCAAAGCCAGGCACTCCATCCAGTACTCAGAGATGCCATGGTTAACAGGGAAAGACATTAATCTCTCGCCCGCACACTTAAGTAGAAAGAATGTTTGGTGGATTTTGTGACGGTCGATTTGAGCAGATGGGCGAACGCTGAAGAGGCAGCCTCAGAAGAGCGATTCCTGGAAAACGGGTCTGCCCTTGAGGAGGCTAATGGATGTGGTAGGTCATGGAAGTGTAAAGTCACGACAAAAGTTCTTCCTCAATGACGTAGAAGCTAGAACTTGTTGCCGATGGGTCACGGAATTTTAAAGTAGTTGTTCCCTGTGGATTAAGGGTCTTGATGCTAATTGGTCCTCGAGTTGATTTCCATAAGTGGTTTGTAAAAGATATGTGTGCCAGATTACCTGTATACAGGCCCCGGAAGCAGTCATTTCTAGAAAGGAATCATGGGAACTACGGGTCCTGGAAGTAGTCCTTGTGATAACCTCGAATATTGGATGCTGGAATGGTCCTGGAGGCAGTGGGTTTTGGAAGGTAATTTTAGTATTTAAGTCTCGATAAAAGATGTAGATTCCAGTGATGCTGATCCATGTAAATGGAGAGTCTAGAGTCGGCCTAGTAGAAGATGTAGTCTTGAAATGGGGTTGCTGGAAGTCTTCAAAACTTCAAACAATGAGAAAGTGGAGAATGTAAAGAGATAGGTCCTGGAACAGGTGTGTTCTGGATCGAGTGATCCCGGAAAAAAAGATATGGAAGTGTTAAGAAAAGAGGCTATGACAAAAGACAGGTCTGGAACATATGCGTTCTGGATTGGGGGATCCCAAAAGAAGCAAGACTTAGAGGTAGCGGGTCCTGGAGGTGTCGAGGCTTATAAATGTTGAGTTATGAAATGTGTTCTGGAACGAAATCGAGAGTTGTGGTTGCGATCTTACAAATCTCAACCAAAATTTTCTCGCCAGGGTGAAGGAGTCGCTGTTGAAAAAGACAAATGCGAAAAGACATGTTTTATGGAGCAAACTTTGAGGAAGGAATTAGTAAGGGAAAGAAAGTTTGAAAGATTGATTTGTTACGGGTATAAAGAAAGGTCATTACCACGGCTGTGGTCACCACCACTTCTCTTGAGAGAGAGAGAGAGAGAGAGAGAGAGAGAGAGAGAGAGAGAGAGAGAGAGAGAGAGAGAGAGAGAAATAACGACAGAAACTCCCGTGGTGTAGCGGTTAGCGCTCCTGAACGTGACGCATTCACGGGCCGCCCCCAGGGTCGAAAGCATAGGTTCGATTCCTGGGTGAGGTAGTCAGTACACAGTCAATACAGCTGTTCACCCATCCTAAGGGCTTGGTCGTGAAAATGGGTACCTGGCTCAGGCAAGGGTATATATAGTCAATGGGATGACGTTGATTAGGGCCTCGGCTGCCAGTGCCATCTCAACTAACAAAGAAACACGGAGACAAAATGGTATACGTACTGACTGAAGCGCAGACAACAACGACCGGAAGAGGAACGAACAGAAACAGAAAAGTGACCGAGGTACAGAGCAACACACAAAAACCACAACTCTTGATTGCCTGACTTAAGTGCAACACAACCAATCGTCCTCCAGAACTTTCGGTGCCGGAGAGAGAAAGTTGACTAATGGCCGTAAAAAGTGGGATATGGCCATCTTGGGGCCACCCTGGGAGACTCCGGGCCACCATGGGCTAACCTGGAGAACCCAAGGGCCAACCAACCAGACACTGGTCTGGCGACTCTAGCCACCGTGATTTACAGCGATAAGTGGATAAAGAAATTAGTTACTGGTTTAAGTCACCGATCAAATGATATGTTTTTACTACTGCTCTAAATCTCAGCTATGTCTTCTCTCGGTCATAACCAAGCAAGACACCATCATAGCAGCTATGAGTAGACACATCTCTGGCGGATGCAGAGCAGAGCTATGGGAAGGTTAAGCCCGTCAGAGCTTCAGCAACGATCTATGTACAGACTGAAGTTATACACGTCGTCTACCCAAGCAAGAGTTCGAACTCAAGGCAGTGGGGTTAGGAGATGTCATCTCCGACTCCACCACCTAAGCTTCAAGCGACTCTGGAAGTGCTATTGAAGGAAATATGTCCACCGACGCCACAGAGCACAGCGTTACACTGCAGCATACACTTACTCAAGGCTCCTGCGTCAGTGCAAATACATCAGCGACTTCATGCCTCACCTTGAACGCAGACACATCAACGACCTCCTACTGTCTGAACATATTGAGTCTGGGACCCTGCATGAGCTAAGACACTCCAGCAACTTCCTCCTCCTGCCGGATGATCACACTGAGCCATGTCCTTAGTGTCGCCCCAGATACTCCAGCAACTTCCTCCTCCTGCCGGATGATCACACCGAGCCATGTCCTTTGTCACCCCCAGATACTTCAGCAACTTCCTCCTCCTGCCGGATAATCACACCGAGCCTGGTCCTTTGTGTCGCCCCAGATACTTCAGCAACTTCCTCCTCCTGCCGGATGATCACACCGAGCCAGGTCCTTTGTGTCGCCCCAAACACTCCAGCAACTTCCTCCTCCCGGATAATCACACTAAGCCAGGTCTCTCTGCTTCACCCCAGGCACTCCAACAATCCCCTCCTGTTTGATGAGCCTCTGGGCAGACTGTCAGGTACATGGAAGACCTCAATGAGATAATTCTGCCAGTATATCTTCAGGAAATTCTTCCTAGTGTTCCCATCTATAATCAGAAGTATTGACGTATTTTGCCTCAGCCTGTGACGATATCATAGCAATTATTCATGTAAAATTTCCCTCTGGTGATTACAAAGCTGTTGTGTCATATTCAACTCGCATGTCAACATTAATCATTGCGCCTCTTCCTCCAGGGTAAATAGAAAGCGTAGTTTAACATTCAACGTAAACTTTGGGCCGGACTTGGGCCGATTGGCTCGTTAAACACCCAAAAAAAATATTCAATTATTCCCATCTTTTGATTACAAACTTACATCACAGAAGATCTAGCAAGGATCACATGTATAAGAGAAATAACCCTGCTGCATAGACTAGATAACATGGTATTTGTACAAGACGTTATAAACGGTCTTAGAATGAACTTGCAGGCGGACAGACAGTAACAGTTTGGCATGCTAACACGCTTATCCTGGGAGTATCATGATCATTTCGAATCGAACCCCAAATGCCAGATTCTCAAATTGCTTTTATACAGCTTATGTATCGTATCCACATTTCTCTTGCTGTTCGTAACATTTGTATAATATATCATTCTTGTTCTGACATCATACCTGACGTGACTAGATTGCAAATCTTTAAAACTACATTTTGGATTCAATGTCGACAGAAATAAAAGATTTTGAGAGCCACGAGGCATAGAAAATTGGATGGTTTGTGGGAAATATTTCACAGTGTTAGTCAAACGTTTATCAGTCTAACATTTAGATCTACGAGACTCATTTTGTGTGCTATTCTCCACTCCGCACCTGTTTGATAGATAAAGAGATGGTATGGACGTCTCGCGGACCACTAGATGAGTGACCATCCTGGGTCAAGGGGCCCTACCGTCTCCACCAGCGTTATGGGAGTGTACACCGTCTAGGGCAACTGGCTGCGCCCCACTCCACGTCACTGAATACTGGATGGGACAAAATAATGAACCTAATCTTTCCCGCCATGTAAGCAAGTTAGGCCTGTAGTCTCCCGCGTCCTTGGGGAACTATATTGACATATCCCTGCTATTACTGTCACTGTTTCTGGTCCGTTGTTCTCCGTCGTTGTGGTCGGTGCCCAGAGAATGGCCCCCTTTTTGTTGCAGTACGTCAGCGGGTGGCCATTTTGATGCCAACCAGCGACCGGTTTTGTCGTTGTACCAGTGGCCTTGTTGCTCTGCCGGACACCTTTTTCGTGTTCAGTCATCGTCCTTGTTCAGTCACCGGCCTTGTTCTTGTTCAGTAAAAGATTATGCGTTAGTCAGTCAGTGTCTTTGTTGTTATTCAGCCAAGGGCAGTGTCCTTGTCAGAAAAATGTCCTTGTTTACCCTCTAACTTTGTTCTTGTTAAGTCAGAAGCGTTGTTCTTCCAGAGACCTTGTTCTTGTTGAGTTAGTTGGTTGTTTTGTTCATGATATTGCGCCCTTGATGTTATCGTTCAATGAATTACCTTATCACTCGTTATCTGGGCGATATCTAATCACTGATATCATCAGCTGGCGGATCATCGTCTGTACGTCTTCCTCAGCTCCACCTTCGTGGAACCAACACCACCCTCTGGTCTTCAGTACATTCTCGCCTAGCTCGGCCATTCGCACCACCCTGGTCGCTTCTGAACCTCTGAACCAACATTGTTTGGTGGTTTGGCTTTATTATATCTCACAGTCGTCGACAACGACCCACCCCGCTTACTTTACCTCCACATCGCTTCAAAGTCGTTGACAACGACCAACCCTGCTTATTTTACCTCCACGACGCCTCACAGTCGTCGACAATTATCCATCTGATATATTATAACTACGATGCGTCATCGCTGTCTTCAAGGATGACACACTCACAGACGCACTAGATCACTTTGCTACAGCAGAAGAGAACTATTTTGACAAAGATCTTCCTTTTGAATTGATTTATGACTAAATTTAGTCCACCGACTCCCAGTCTCGTTAACAGAATATATAGTGACGATCGAGGCCATAGTGATGATAGACCATAGTGATGATAGGGGGCCTTAGTGATGAAAGAGACCATAGTTGAAAGTAGAGGCCATAACAATGAAACAGGCCATACTGACGATAGGCGCCTTCGTTGATGAAAGAGGCCATATCCCTAGCAGAGACCATAGTAATGGTAGAAGCCATAGTTGATGGCAGAGGCCACAGCGATAGCAGAGACCATAATGATGATGATTGGTGGGAACCGCAGGCTGCAATAAACGTTTGGAATGGCTCTTGATAAACTGTCGAAATTAACGTCTATATCATCTTAACGATCGTGCGCTGGAGCTCGAGTTCCTGATGGATTTGACGTCAGCGATTTGTGCTCGTCAACAAAATGTATTTCAAGCGGGTCTCCAACAGTTTGTCGTCGACACATGGGTTTTGGGGGAGGAAGTTGGGGGAACGGCAGCTTAAGTAATGGCGACCAGGGTATTCTAGTTTGTGGAGAGCATGTATTGGTGACAGATGTGGATGTCTTGGTGTTGCTCGCATTTACAGAGACCTATTGATGCTTTTGATTGATGGAGATTGACTGGCGTGGAGAAATGGTTTTCCTCGATTTCTCTATTTGGAAGGAGGGATTTTCTGCCATTCTAACACATGACGAGTCTTACAATGATCTCTAAACATTGAGGAGCATAGCACTAATTCACTCTTCAGTTTACTTTAATACTCATTGTCCAGACTTTCGGTACGCGAACAAAAATTACATATATGTATATATATGCATATCGTACAAACCTCCAACAGCCAGGATCGAACCAGGGACCCCTATGCAGGGGCCTCATGTTGGAGGTTTGTATGTTATGAGGAAGTGCGCGTTCATGTGCACTATATTCGTATATGTATGCCGATACCTTGAGGAACATATTCTGCAATATTTAAGAACAAGAAAAGGTTTCGTTTCAATTTAGTCGAGTGGAGTCAAGCTCACAAAATGAGATAGTGCCTTTGTGTGTTGTCTTCTCAACTCGAAATGCTAAAAGTTGAGTGACTATTCTATTATTTAATTTGTGTTTTTTGTGTCCTTTTTTATAGACTCAAACTTTAGGATCGACCTCTCGACTCTTTGAGATCTACCTCACCTTGAAGCCCGACCTGCCAAGGTTGGAGACCTGCTTGGTATCCAGGACCAACATAAAAGTTTTAATCGCACTTGACCTTGAAACCCAGCCTCTTATACTGGGTTGTGGTGGTGGCGTGTTGCGCAACGACCATGTCACAGAGCTCCAACTCTGGTCTTCTAAAGTCTCCTTAACTATAAGTTACTGTTATATGGAATAGTTTGTTTGTCATCTTGTTTATGGCTTAGTGTACCGAGCCCATCTATTTCAGATTTTCAGACAAAAATTGGTCAAGCTCTAATGTCCTCAAAATGAAAGGGCGAATATGTATGATTTTCGAGGAACTCGTCAATAACCATTAGATCAAACGGGAACTAGAGAAAGATTACCGTTCACTGACGTCATACGTTATTCATATCAAGCAAATACACCTCCACCCTCCCAGTATTACGACCTTACAACACACGGACTCGGAAACATCCCTGTATGTATAAACACCCACCTTGTGGTGAATGCTACTAGTACATAAGACTCCACCAAAGTGGTTCCTAATGACGTTTCAATCCTTCGAGTTTCAATGATCTTGACCCATGTAATGTCTCATACTAACGAGTGTTGGTACATAAAATCGATGAACTTACCCAGATAACAGCTAGCTGTAGGAGCCCCGCATAGTCAATACGACGCAGCTGGTCGAACTGCTAAATTGTGTGGCCTCGAGCGGGCCACTTACCTCATATTCCACCCCTAACATACCCCAACCTTCTCATCCCCACTCGACCTTTTCACTCTGTGATTCTGGACTTTTTCGTCAGTTGTCAGCGATATAAGCGATTTTGTGCAATATTCTATGACCTGCTATAGGGCGTCAGATATTTAGCTGCGATTACAAGCGAATTATTCGACCATGCGGAAAAGGTGACCAACATATTCTCGTCCTATATCTAACAAGGAATGAAGATGTAATATTGGCACTACATGACGTTGATAAACACTCACCCTTGCCAAAGAGAAGCTACGTGGCCATCATGTCCTGGGTGCTGGCTTCGATCGTGGCCATAGCTACGTGGCCATCATGTTCCGGGTGCTGGCTTCGATCGTGGCCCTAGCTACGCGGCCATCATTTCCTGGGTGCTGGCCTCGATCGTGGCCACGGAGTCCACTTTGATCATAGTCCGTGATGTGGGTCAAACATGCATCACCCGGGTGTGGCTGTGGCTCCTCCTCGTTCAAGGCTCCGCCACTGCCTTCGGGTGATCCAACTGTGTCACAGCGCGCCTCAAGTCCTTCACCATACATGAAAGATAAAGAAGATAATTCCATTCCAAAGATCTGCAAGAAGTCTCCTTTCATCTTCAGAGTTTCTCTTTGATGTCTTTATCAACAGTGTGTGCCAAGAGTCGACATGACTGGAATCAAATCATTAATGAATAACCAAATTTCTATCATCATATAAATCACACTTATCTGCTCTCAGGGGTTACAACCACCTATCGTTAACCTAATCACCACTTACAACACTACATCCTTGACTGTCATTGTTAATGGCAAACACACACTATACAGTTTCCCCAACAGACAGGGGGCGTCGCATCGGATATTCCCCGGATCATTTCATCTCATTAAGATATGATCTCTCGGGCGACTTATCCTCTGGGTTTCCACCGTGTCGCAACGATGGCAAAATTACGTTAGCATTTTCCAAGGTGTTGATGAACAGGAACATCTTGTTTATACATTCATCAATTACCGGCATTATTTCTGCTTGAATATTCACTTTTTAATTATGCATTAATTACTAGACCATGTGAATAGAATTTATTTTGCATACAACGACCTTGATAATGTAGCTACTGAATTTAATGAAGGGAATTAATACTGCTCACTGACCTTGTTGATAGAGTAATAATTGAATCTCAGATAATTATGTTTAGCCCATTGTGGCCTTAAAGTAATTATTGATTCTTAGATAATCATTTTTTGCCCATTGTGACTTGATAAAGTATTTATTGACTAATGAAGGTAATTATTTTTGCTCACTGTGACCCTGTCGATAAAAATAATTATCAAATCTAATGAAGGGAATTATCTTTATCCACCGTGATCTTGTTAATAATGTAATTATCAAATCTAGTTATGGCAATCATTTTCGCACCCACACGGACTATAACACAATTTAAAGAATGCTAAAAAGTAACGATTAATTGATAGTAACGAAGATAATCATACTTTAGGAAAGAATCAAGTTAAGACTTTGATAATTATGATAGCATGATAATCAAAATATCTGTAGCAGGAAAGTTAAACAAAAATGATTGATTCTCATCACACTATAATCATTATCACTATCTTACTTGTGAAATAATAATTTTTAAGATGTTGCTTGAAAATAGTCGTGCCTGTGTCAGCCCTACCGATAACTCATCTTTCAGAATCTCCTTTAAGTACGAGAATTAGGAAGGTAGGTTTTTGAAGCATGCTTCACTGTAGCTGTAATATCTATCACAGAGAGGAAATCATTCTTTCAATGTTTACCATTTCATCAAAGTATCTTTGATATCAATAACTGACAAAAATACACTTTCATATCTTTTATAATACGACTTCGAAATGAAGTATATGTTCATGTTTATAAGCTCATTGAATTTCAAGTTAACTTCCCTTACTGATATCACCAAGCGATTAAGCGTCATCAAAATCAACAACACATAGGTTTCGATCCCATACCATCACAGTTCTTTTATTCGGAACCCATTTTTTGAGTCTCATTGTCTACATGATGAGCCTATCTCTACAGCCTCTCTTACTCATACCACACACACACATCCCGGACGCTATAGTCACCATCTTAATGCCTGGATTGACCGTTCTCTTCGTCTATTGTCCCCAGGTGTATGTGTACTCCAAAGTATATCCGTTCTCCCAAGTATATCTAGTCATGGTATGTTGGCAGAGTAGCCCATGTATGCGAGGATCTGATCATACACCTGGTAAACGTCTGGAGAAAGGGGAGCAATGGCAATTATGTCCCAGGTATTCAAAGGTCTTCTGATACGAACTGGAATGGAAAATGAACTGAGCCATATTTGTGGGGGGTTATCTGAAACGTGTACTTGTTTAGACTAAACAGGAGTCCTTGGAGTTGCCCCGGGTTGTAAGGGAATATTATATGATGGTGGTAATTCAGACTCCCAATCCGCTTCAGCATTATTCTCATTTCAGAAGCCCTCCTGAGTAACCTACCCAAATCAGACTTCAGAGACGCGACCTCATTCAGGGGAGTGGTGGAAGGTGGTGGCACCTAAGACCTTCACCTAACACTTGAGGGACAAGACACAATCCATGTGGGTGGTGTAAGGTGGCACTCGAGACCTTCACCTAACACTTGAGGGACAAGAAACCATCCAGGTAGGTGGTACAAGGTGGCACTCGAGACCTTCACCTAACACTTGAGGGACAAGACACCATCCATGTGTGTGGTGTAAGGTGGCACTCAAGACCTTCACCTAACACTTGAGGGACAAGGCGCCATCCAGGTGGGTGGTATAAGGTGGCACTTAAGACCTTCACCTAACACTTGAGCACGAAACACCTCAGCTGAAGCATCGTCTCTTCTGACGCTGTTACATAAGAATACAGCCACAAGAAAACGCTATAAACTATCAGAAGAGACGTGCTCTAAGGACGGAATACTAAACAGTTTATATGGGAATCGAGCCAATAATATATCTGGCTTATCTCTATTCACATGGGAAGAAACGTGCAAAATATCAAGTGTATGGTATATAAGGACGGATTTTGTAACACAGGGAGCGAGATGGCACTATCTACAGACTACCCAGTATTACAGGACGACAGTACAAGGAACAAGTTACATATAAACATTATGGGAAAGTAATCATATGTCTTCAACTTCCTGTCAAAGAACACGGACGTGAAAACATAACATTGTCTCATTCTCTAGTTTCTTGCAGTAATGAGCATTTATCCATTTATCAAAGAACACAGACGAACAAACATAACTCATTCTCTAGTTTCTTGCAGTGATTATCATTTATTCATTTATCAGTTATCGTCAGAGGAGAAAGCACTACGTACACGAGATGGCTAAGGGCAAGTCCTTCAGTAGCGTCAACTGCAGACTGGAGTTAATCAACTTGATATCTTCCGCGTCGCGCCTTCGATCAACTTTTCATCATCATAGCGATGAAACTCAAGTAATCTCGGACACACTATGTTTTATATACCCCCGAGGGAAGATCCTTACGAGGGGGTGTGTCAGCTGTCGTGCTCGAGAGCGCACGCTCGTGTGTGCGTGTCTTCTCTCAAATTCGATGTGGAAATCCACCCAACATAAGAAAAGGTGTAGCAGCTTTTAACTGGATTTCTCTATTAACTTCCTCCTGTCTGGGAGGGAAGGAGGTTAAAATGTATATGTTAAGGGATTCTGAGCATTACCCTGGTTAACATCCGCCTGGTTAGGACGAGGAGGGTCGGAAAACTGGTCCGTAGATGGTCCGTGTGTGTGTTGGTATCGTGGCCTGATGGTACAGTGACCACGAGACAGACAGACCCTACCCTCTACGAGACAGACAGACCCTACCCTCTACGAGACAGACAGACCCTACCCTCTACGAGACAGACAGACCCTACCCTCTACGAGACAGACAGACCCTACCCTCCACGAGACAGACAGACAGACCCTACCCTCTACGAGACAGACAGTCAGACCCTACCCTCTACGAGACAGACAGACCCTACCCTCCATGAGACAGACAGACCCTACCCTCTACGAGACAGACAGACCCCACAATCTACGAGACAGACAGACCCTACCCTCTACGAGACAGACAGATCCTACCCTCTACGAGACAGACAGACCCTACCCTCCACGAGACAGACAGACCCTCCCCTGCACGAGACAGACAGACCCCTACCCTCTACGAGACAGACAGACCCTACCCTCTACGAGACAGACAGACCCTATCCTCTACGAGACAGACGCAACGATTCTCTTACGTATGGTATGTGATCCAACACTTTACATTCTATTCGTCATGGGACGAGTGACAATAGAGTAGCACATTTCATACCACAGATACAATTTAAGAGTTCTGTTCACTATGTTTCCTCTTAATAGTAGAAAACTTCTTATGGATAACCTCCAAGTCTTCACATATTGCGCATGTGCGCTGATAGGTCAAAACGTTACGTACAAAGTAGTCCCTGTCTGGGTAGCAATGTTTTTTTTATATTAGGTGATACGGTTCGAGCAGCTGAGGCCCTAATCAAGGTCATCCAATTAACGCTGTATATGAGGATACAAAACTCCAACAGCCGGGATCGAACCCGGGTCCCCTGCGTAGCAGAAGGGAGCACTTTTGCTAGATTATATATGTATCCCAGCCTGAGCAAGGTACGTAGGTACGTGGCTATAGATATCCACTGACATGGGGACCAGCCCTGGACATAGATATAAACAGACGTAAACAGACGAGTCACATTATCGTTAATGGAGAGGCAGTCTCGTGGTCTTCAGTCGAAGAGATGTGTCTCTAAGCTTACAAAGCTTTCATTAGCGAACTTTACTGAAGACCGAGATAAACTAGCTATAGCGATGGCCATATAATACTTCTCGTTTCCCAATATAACCTACATATGTAAAAGCTGATAATATGTACATGACTATGTGGGAGCGTGGAATACACACATTTTAGCTGTGCAACTTTACATAAGAGCAAGACTAACATGATCCAGTTTGGTAATGGCAAGATCTTGATAGAGTTACTTTACACTTACAGACGAAGCAACATGTTGACATCCTAGAACAGAACTTGTGTACTAGATGACGTAAGTCTAGACAGGTATTAGGAGTCAAACCAGTTTTCTAGTAGTGGGAATGGAAGGAGATTCCCTTCACTGCCCCAAGCCTACAGTATCCAAAGCTGTGGTTGATCTATATGGATGGGGTTGGAGCCTACAGTGATGTACGAGTCTTTCCTCTCACACCGCTGCCCCCAGACACCTGGAGATTAGTTCTGTGCTCCACAAATACACACATCGAAGGTCTCTTCATCTCATCTTTTACCGTCTCACACTCCATCTCACACTAACCATCTCAAGACAAAAATCACTCGTTACTCTGCTTCTCTCATACACATAGAATATACTCGCTTCATCCATAGTACTGGCTAATATCCAAGTCCCAATACATATTTCATAAGTCTACCTTTTCTTGCGGTGAGCGGTTCGGGATAGCCATGACATCCGGTAAAATATCGTGTATATATATATATATATATATATATATATATATATATATATATATATATATATATATATAATGTTATTTACATAAGAGTGTCCCTTACTCGTAGGCAGCCTTATGGGAAAGACAGTCTAGGCAAGACGAGGGCCTCTTGTGGCACGATGGAGGACCAAGCCAAGACCCACATTAGAGAGCCCGAGGCAATGTGATTATGTTACTAGGCCGTCGTCTCATTGTGGCTCCTCCTGGGTTGGAGTGACTCTCACTGTTATTCTTGTGTCTCACTCTGGCTGTATTATGCGTCTGTGGTCCTCTCACAGTCGCCCCTCTCATTGTGGTCCTTGTAGCTGTAGTGTGTCTGGTCTTCCTACAGTCGCCCCTCTCTCTGTGTCTGGTCTTCCTACAGTCGCCCCTCTCCCCGTGTCTGGTCTTCCTACAGTCGCCCCTCTCCCTGTGTCTGGTCTTCCTACAGTCGCCTCTTTCCCCGTGTCTGGTCTTCCTACTGTCGCCCCTCTCCCTGTGGTTGTAGTGTGTCTGGTCTTCCTACAGTCGCCTCTCTCCCTGTGGCTGTAGTGCGTCTGTGGTCCTCTTTTACAGTCTCTCCTTTCCCTGTGGCTGTTGCTGTTTGTGGTCCTCTGACAGTCGTCCCTTTCACTGTGGTCGTAGCGAGTGTCTGTGGTCCTCTAACAGACTTCCCTCTCACTGTGGATATAGCACCTGTATGTGATCCCCTTTTACAGTCGTCTCGCTCACTGTGGTTATAGAGTCTATTTCTGTGCTTTTCCAGGGGTCTTCCCTTTCACAGTGGCGCCTCCCACTGACGTCTCCGTGTTCATCCTGTCACTGTAAAAATTGTCTTCTGGCTCCTCCTACTTAAGACTCCGTCGCTTTCCCAGAAGTCACTCCAAACACATTCCAGATCCAGTAACAATTCTAATGTGGTCCACCTCTCTATGGTCGGTCTTGCATCTGTGAAGGTGTGAGTGAAGGTGGCATATATCTTAAGTTTGTTTTTGGCGCTACCTCGCTAACGCAGGAAACTGCCAAAAATATCAAAAATGAAAAGCTTTTATGAAGTCTATTCCTTTTCTCTGTATTTAGACGAATATCTCACAAAGTTTGGGGGAAGGTGGATAAACTCAATCTGGGGTTTAGTGGGGACAGCGTAAAACGATCAAAAGATCTCAAAACAGCTTTCCATACGTTGGTCTATTATCAACAATATGTTTTTCATTGCACGGTCGACTAAAGCGATTGTTCCAATGCAAATTTTCCTGCATGATAAAGAGAATCGCAAATCTCTATACATGAACAGATTTCGTTAATTTCTGGACATAAATCTAATTTTCTGGACAGAGAAATACAGAGATTTCTAATATCTGTATAATTCAGTTCTCTTCAGGTAGGGATCAATACATTCATGACGCAGATTTTGTTAGATTTCACTACAAGTTATGAACATTTCCCTTTATATTTGGTTTCATTGTCCACCACTGTGACTCTGGTGGACCCAAATTATCTTTGGTTTTATTCATTTTAGACATACGACACTGGCTACTCATCGCCTTAAGGCTACCATTATATATATATATATATATATATATATATATATATATATATATATATATATATATATATATATACATTTTTTTTTTTCTCTTTCAAACTATTCGCCATTTCCCGCGTTAGCAAGGTAGCGTTAAGAACAGAGGACTGGGCCTCTGAGGGAATATCCTCACTTGGCCCCCTTCTCTGTTCCTTCTTTTGGAAAAAAAAAATTATATAGGGTATAAATTAGCTAGGGTATATATATATATATATATATATATATATATATATATATATATATATATATATATATATATACATATATATATTATATATATACCCTAGCGTAAGCCAGGTACCCATTTCATTGACCAGCTCCTTAATGGAGGATGAACAGCTGGGTGGACTGCGGACAGACTACCACGACTAGGGTTCGAACCTACTCGAACTCTTACCCCCCTTCCCCCGCATGCCTCTCAGTCAGCAACGCTACACCACAGAGGTACATAAGCATTTTCAACCAACGACGCAGGTCAGTATCACACTACCGTCTATTACAGACAACGTCCAATGGTGCCCCGACGTCTGTTTATGGAGGAAGCGTCTGAATGGTGCAGTTAACCCCTCGCCCAAAGTCTTGACTACTGATGATAATGAATTAAAAAAAAAACTTCATAACAAAAACTATGAGACTCTTTGACGTGAATGCTATGGTGCAACCTTCTGTCCATCTATAGACGTCATAGCCAAAAGTATAAACGTTCAGATCCTTCTCATGTGCCATACGAGAGCATCTATAGACATTATAGCTTAGAGCATAAGGGTTCAGATCCTACTCCTAAGAAACGAGAGCATCTATAGACATTATAGCTTAGAGCATAAGGGTTCAGATCCTACTCCTACGACACGAGAGCATCTATAGACATCATAGCTTAAAGCATAAAGGTTCAGGTCCTTCTCATATACCACATGTGAGCAACTATAGAAATCATATCTTAGAACAAAGTTTCAGACTCTACTCATACGACACGAGAGCATCTATAGACATCACAGCTTCGAGCATAAAGGTTCATATCCTTCTTATAAGGTTTCAAATCCTTCTCAAAACATACGAGAGCTTTTAAAAGAGAAAAAGAAAGATAATTTGGAGAACAGATTCCAGTCTGAGAGTCATCCAGCTTGTGTCCTCACATTGCCGCGAATCATTATGAACATAAAACGAAATGAACCACTCAAGGTCTACTGTTCTTTTGAAGTGATAGAAGAACAATAGGTCGCATGACCGCAAAGAGGCGAGGTGCCGTGAGCTACAGAAGTCTCCACAATGGAGGCAGACCTGGGTTAGTCAAAGTGCCACAGTTAAATTTGGGAGAAGAACCCCTTTCTCGTTAAACCCTCTCGTTTTTCATCCTATCTCATCCTTTAGTTGCTTATTCTTAACGACCCTCTCGTTAACCAAGGGTGCTTCGGGACGCCGATGATCTCGAACGAGCTTTTTGGGGAAGAAACGTTGCAATCATCACGGAATTTATAAAGTAAACAAAGAATCGACAAGATCCAGTGTGCCTCAGACACACAGCTGCTGGAATAACCCTCCCAACACACACACACACACACACACACACACACACACACACACCCGAAGGCCGAGTTATAAAGTCATGAGCGAAAGTTTTGGATAATTGGTAGGAAGTCTTCCAGCGAAGTCTTACGCTGGAACCTGGAGAGACATTCTTTTCATAAGACTTTGCACGTTTAAAAATAAAGTATTTGGATTAGAATCTAGAAAGGCCAGGAGGACCGACTCCACGATACGAAAAGATAATCTTGCATTTCAAAAGAAAACTTCTTAATTACACTTGTTAAAAGAAGTAAAAAAAATACAGGATAAAAGGAACTTTTGAAGATCCAAAAAAATAAAGACAAAGAAAGATTCTTATTAATTATTGAAAATGTTATAAAACATGGTAGAACTCTTTCCATTGTACCAATACAGCCTCTTGAACCACCTGGGTCCCTGTACCATTGTAACTCTGTAACATCATCTTTGTACCATTACAGGTACATGTACCTTCACTATCCCTGTACCATGAAAGTCCTGTGTACCATCTCAGCCTCACTATGCCATCAAAGCCCCATGCACCATCTCAGCCTCACTGTACCATCAAAGCACCATGTACCATCTCAGCCTCACTGTACCATCAAAGCACCATGTACCATCTCAGCCTCACTGTACCATCAAAGACCCATGTACCATCTCAGCCTCACTGTACCATCAAAGCCCCATGTACCATCTCAGCCTCACTGTACCATCAAAGCACCATGTACCATCTCAGCCTCACTATACCATCAAAGCACCATGTACCATCTCAGCCTCACTGTACCATCAAAGCACCATGTACCATCTCAGCCTCACTGTACCATCAAAGCACCATGTACCATCTCAGCCTCACTGTACCATCAAAGCACCATGTACCATCTCAGCCTCACTGTACCATCAAAGCACCATGTACCATCTCAGCCTCACTGTACCATCAAAGCACCATGTACCATCTCAGCCTCACTGTACCATCAAAGCACCATGTACCATCTCAGCCTCACTGTACCATCAAAGCACCATGTACCATCTCAGCCTCACTGTACCATCAAAGCACCATGTACCATCTCAGCCTCACTATACCATCAAAGCCCCATGTACCATCCCAATCAATGTACCATCAAACTCCCGTGTATCATATGCCTCAGAGCCCCGTCTACCATAGTAGGAGGCTCGTGCTGTGGCTTCGCCTGCTGAGGAAGTCCTTGAAGCCATCGCCTCAGTGCTCACGACGAGCCAGTCTACCAAAACCATAGCATGGCAGACCCGTCACATCAATCAATGATCCACAGGAGGTTTTCGGTGAGAGAATTTTCATTCATTCTCTCGCCTACATGCGAGGACGATTTTGATTCGAAAAAGATGATCAGAACATAAATATATAATATATTCCTACGCGTCCACGGGGAAATGAAACATATGTACCCAAGTGCACTTTCGTGTGATAATCATATCAGGGGAGATAGATGAAAAAAAAATACATAACAGTCGATATACAACGAAGAGACGTAGCCAAGAAGCCATTTGGTAAACAAGTGACTACCCGAATGCAAGTCGGGTGCGTTCGAGTTTGGACTTCCCTCCAGAAGAATCCATCATTTCCCTACTCCTGTATGGAGTGCAGTCTGGAAGCTGCAGGAGGCCAGGATAGTCGTCTTAAAACTATAATACTTATGTATGAATAGAGTGTATACATCACCTTTGACTACTGATATACGATAGAGTACGTCCGGGTAAAACTGGTTATAATCATGACAAAATATTGCCAGAGACTTAACTAACGAACGTTACCAGTTATCACCAACCAACCAGGAAGACCCAGAACCAAAAATCTTATCAGAGTAGACTTATCAATTTCCGGAAAGTGCTTCGGCAGCTTTTAAGTGTGAAACTTCCATAAGTACTCGGCGAAAACTGGTCATAGGGGCTGTCGTACCCTACAAATAAGCCGATTTTATGAGCAAACTTTGTGGCAACTACGCTACGGCATTTTTACATAATTCTGATATCATGAAATATGGACATTATTACGTAACATACGCTCACAAGAAATACTTAGTACATAGAGCCAAATGGTGTCCTAGGTACGTCTCTTCGTTGTATATAAACTAACACATTTCTTTCTTGTATCTCCTGATGATGTGATGATTACACGAGAGTGCTCTTGGAAACTCTCCCGAGTTTCATTCCCCCGTAGACTTGTAGGAATATATGTAATTCTATGTGATGACTTTGAATGATAATTCTGACGGGGAGAGAAATCCTTTCCAGTGGATCATTAATGACAGACGACTCCAACATAGTCACTCTGTCAGAAACCCTGCAGCTCAGTCCGTCATACTAAGGCCTCTGGTTTGGAAGGAACCTTAAATATTCACCTAAAGAGCTCACCTTAATAAAAGTTCATACTGAAACGGTAATACTTAAAACGGTAATTTAAAGTACACCGTATGTCAAATGAACAATGAATTCTTAGAGAGAGAGAGAGAGACTTACGTTGTGCAACAAGTCTTGGAGAACAGTTATATAGCAAAGTAGAACAAACCTAGGAGAACAGTTCTATTTCCAAGTAAAACAACAAACCAGGGAGAGTGGAAGGACATTTCTATACCAAACCACGAAAGATAGAGAGTTCTATATCAAAACAAACCAGGGTGGATACCTCTTAAGACAAATGACAACAAAACCAGGGCGGATAGGTGGACAATAAACCAGGAAGGAAGGAAGTCAAGACTAGCAACTATGAGAGAGAGAGAGAGAAAGAGTTTAATTAAGGATAGTACGCCGAGACTCGGAGGCAGCGGGACAATCTGGGTTTCAAGAGTTAAAGGGACACATACACACAGGCCTGACACTGGATGGGGTGTTCTCGGACCCTGACTACCTCAACCACCCGCTGGCGCGTCCTGAAGGTGGAGAGGGAGAAACACTGGAGTGTGGCGTCTCGTTATACACCGTAGGTAGGAGTTTGTCGTGTTTCCCTCCCTGGCCCAGACTGCTGCCATTTTCTCATATATACACGTCAGTGTATATCAAGACAACTAAATGTATACCATATATATATATATATATATATATATATACATATATACACGAGTAGTATATCTTAAGCCCAAAATTATATGTAGGTGACAAATGTATTCATTTGGCTCTGCTTATCTAAGGGGGTTCAGAATCGCTTGCGGAACTCTGATCTTTATCATATTTCGGGTCCATAAACATCGCTGGAGGTTCAAAAATCTATAATACTGTGAAATACACATAGGGTTCAGAATTTATAAGGATTCCAGGCTTACTCTAAGGAGTTTAAGGCTCATCTATGGAGGTTTTAGGCTCATCTATGCGTTCTGAAACATATCTGGCCTCTGAATTATTCCGACCTCTCTTCGGTTCAAGATGCGAGAGGAAGAGGCCCGAAGAATGACACCTGTGTCTCTACGTCACAAACAACGTTCGCTCACACGTTAGCCAGAGACAAACGCACGTTGATCAACCATGTAAACATGCCAGCTAAGTTTCCAGTGGATATTCAACGTTTTCCATTATTCCCCAGAGGTCAAGACGCTTGAGGACGGAGCTGGAGGACTTGGGCGAGAGCAGAGCCGAGGAGGATGTAAGGGCGTGGCCAGGGTGAGGATGCGAGGGCGTGGCCAGGGTGAGGATGCGAGGGCGAGGCCAGGGTGAGGATGCAAGGGAGTGGATGTGAGGGTGGGGCCAGGGTGAGTATGCGAGGGCGTGGCCAGGGTGAGGATGCGAGGGCGTGGCCAGGGAGAGGATGTGAGAGCGTGGCCAGGGTGAGGATGTGAGGGCGTGGCCAGGGTGAGGATGTGAGGGCGTGGCCACACGGTCTGAGGTGGTTAGCTTTAGTGCAATCAAGGTGGTGTGGCCGTCTTAGTTCTCTGGCTGCCATTCGAATGACTTCTGGTTCGATCCCAGGACGCATAGTGGCGAGAGTGTTTATATATATATATATATATATATATATATATATATATATATATATATATATATATATATATATATATATATATATATCCATAAATACCGCAAAACTAATTTATATGGAAAAGTCCTAGCGTTACCCAGGGTCTTTTTTCAAAAAGGCCCCTGAGCCCAAAGACTGCGCTACTTCTAGTAGCAGGAATATGTGGAGTCCTTTGGAGTCGGGAGTTATGTGAAGATGTTGTAATCCTTGTGATACAGCTTTGTCAAAGGGGACTTTTCCCACCTCTGGGTGACCTCAAGCAGGTGGAGTCTGGCAACAACCATATATATATATATATATATATATATATATATATATATATATATATATATATATGTATATATATATACACACACACACGTGTTAATCCCTGGGGATAGGAGAGAAAATACATCCCACGTATTCCCTGCGTGTCGTAGAAGGCGACTAAAAGGGGAGGGAGCGGGGAGCTGGAGATCCTCACCTCTTTTTTTATTATTTTCCAAAATAAGGAACAGTAGGAGGCCAGGTGAGGATATTCCTTCAAAGGCGCAGTCATCTGTTCTTAACGCTACCTCGCTAACGCGGGAAATGGCGAATAGTATGAACAGAAAAAAGAAACTGTGTTAATGAACTTCTTGTGGAAGCAATTTGCTCGACTCTTATGGTGTATCGTATTTTTGTTTCTCTGCAGTAAACAGGTCGACACACGACTCTCTAAAGTTGTTAGCCAAACCTTCAACATGACTTTACGACCCTCGAGAATGACGGTACGACCCTCGAGCAATGGCTTTACGACCCTTGCACATGACAGTACGATAGATGCTTGGGAGAATATGACAGTACAATTCGTGGGTATGAAGGCTTCACCCTTAACCCCTCTCGTCATAGGTCAAGCGTTGTAGACTATCGTACTCAAGAGTGGTACTGACGTACTCAAAAGAGGGCATCGGTGTCACAATAGCACTGGGTTATACATACGTCCAGAGATGGTAGAAATGTTCAAACTATACTCAAGATTAAGTACATATTCTTCACTATATACTACTCCACGTCCAAGGAATGTTAGAAATGTTTAAACCATATTCAGATTAAGTACATAGAACATATTCTTCACTATATACTACGCCACACTAAATATTGGTCACTGACACAGACGTTTGTGTACGTGTATACAGTGAAGCACTGCAAAATATTTGTACGCAGACTCTTGGACATTAGAAAATAGTAGACATCTAACGATGGCACTGGGTTAAGCGATGTTTGGACTGGATTAAAGAATTTAGGTTTATAAGCCAAACACTGGAGCTTCGAAGGCTATTCAGCGCCCTTAATATGGATTAAAATATTCTGTTTTAGACATTCATTTTAATAGAATATACGCAAGAATTTAATTACGCGACAGCTATAGCCCGAGTATGAACGAATGTGGCCTTTTTTGTCAGTTCCTGGCGCTGCCTCGCTGGAGGGGGAAGGGGAAAGTTATTTAGTGTGTGGCGGGGTGGCGACGGGAATGGATAAAGGCAGCAAGTATGGAAGTGTACATGTATATATAAATATGTATCTACACATGTACACATTGGAATGTATATGTATGTATATGTGCGTGTGTGGGCGTTTATGTATATACATGTGTATGTGGGAAAGTTGGGCCATTCCTAGTCTTTCCTTGCGCTACCTCGCTGACGCGGGAGGCTGCGTTTGAATATAAATAGAAAATGATATATACACACAAATAGATACAGTTAAGAAATGGTGATAACCATTCATACGAAAGCCACTAGTCTATGACCCATGTAAACTCGACCCTGAGGGAAATGAGAAAACATATTCGTACCGACCTTTCAGAGTCGGGCATGAACCTGTCCATGTATAGTCCCAAAGTCCCAGGTCAAGCGGGACCTGTTAGAGAGACCCGGTTGGCTACTGGTCACACTGCTCGTGGCGGTAACATAACTCTAATGACATTATCTTGCCCCGGACATGGCCCCGAGGGAACAAGACGGGAAGACAATATTCTAGTCTAATATCAGGTCGCCCGTACTGAGCCAAATTGAAGGTATATCTATCTTTTTGACGTGGTACAAGAATATATATATATCATTACCGTAAGGAAATGGGAAGAAATGGGACGAAAAAAGATTTCTAGATACGAGGGTGATGGTTAGAAAGGACATGTGTTAATAGTATCGCAAAGTAGACTTCACATTTGAATTGGGCTCAAGTATGTACCCCAGTGTTCCTCCCTCTCTCTCTCTCTCTCTCTCTCTCTCTCTCTCTCTCTCTCTCTCTCTCTCTGAGAGCAAATACTACAAGATATTAAGCAAGACTTTGACCTCCCATCACAACTCTGCTCGCCACCAATACCCCCCAACCCCCTTCTCTCTCTTTCTCTCTCTCCCACCTACCTACCCGTGGATTAAACATTTCAAGAAAGTACGATAAAAAAAAAGAAAATACACAATACCGATGGTAATCAGGTACCGTTAAATGGAACTGGAATTAGTCATGAGAAACTTCATTTATCAGACCCTCTGGGTGCATGGCTCACTGCCAGTTATTCAGTTATTCATTTGAAGTCAAATGCGAGCAGTTTTATGAACTGTTGTCCTTTAGTACACATACCCACACAAGCACACACACACATGTACAGAAGCCAGAATGGAGGTACATTTCCATGAACGAAAGAGAAGGAAAAAAATTACTTCCAGCTGAAATCAAGCCAACGTTTACGACTCCAGCGCTCTGCTAACAAGTCCCAGCTTGGCCAATAAAGGCAGGGAAAGTCTGGATATTATAATAAGAGAAAAACCGAACAATGTACTGGGAAAATAACCAAATCTAATGCGACTTGTGGTTAGCGAGGCGGAGGGAGAGGTTGACCAACGAGAGAGAGCGTAGGTAACGAGCGAAAGGTAATAGGTCAAATGGGATTAAGGAGAGACTTAAATGTGGAGGTCACACAGGAAGGTCATGACGGAGGTCACGCAAGGTCATGACGGCGCGAAATATAAGCACAGTGGAGATGTAAGAGATAAAGAGGCCAATGCGACCCCCGAGAATGCAAGTCACAACATAGATACAAAGATTAAAAGAAACAAATGTGGGTTAGACGAGACACACCTGAAGAGAAAGTAGAAAATGGGAAGGAAAGAAAATGGGAATATATAAAGAAAGATGAGGATATAACAGCTGGAATAATCAGAGTTGCCCACGTATGTATAAACAGAAGAATATATCGAAATTCAGACCTCACGACGGTAATCATGGCTTCCTAACCCCATGCCAACATCTCGAAACCGAGCGAGAGCGGAGGCCACACAAGGGAACACGTCCGAATCGACTCGATACATGGAGCACTCGTTCGAATCTTTTGAATGGTCGGTCTTGTTTTCTCGCGTGTCAGAATAGAATCATTACACGAAGGCATTTGTTCGAAGCTTCTGAATGGTCGGTCTCGCGAGTCTGAATTTACTAGATACATAAAGCACTCCTTCGAAGCTTTTGAATGGTCAGTCTCCTGTTCCGCGAGTCTGAATCGATACATGAAGCATTTGTTCGAAGCTTCCGAATGGCGGTCTCGTGTTTCGCGAGTCTTTTTCGGTTAATCTAAGAGACGAAGTCTTAATGGCCATCAGAACTATTGTCGGGGTGGTTAAACCTTACGAGAAATTTACACTGATCACCAGCACGTAAATGGTGATCTTTACCGATGTCGAAATGATTAGTTTACTAATGTTTGGCGAACCAGAATAATCAAAAACAGATTTATCATATGGATGTTGCCAGACTTGAACGCATCCGACCACCATTCGGGTAGTCACTTGTTTACGAAATGACGTCCTAGCTACGTTTCTTCGTTGTATATCAATCGAATTATATTTCTTGTATATTTCAGGATAATCTGATTATTACACGAAAGTGCACTTGGGAACAACGAGTTTCATTTCCCCCGTGGACTCCTAAGAATAAGTGTGCGTGTGCGTGTGGTTCGAATTCCGACCTACAGGCCATTCAACAGTCGACAGCCAATACATTCGACCCAGATAATGACGCAGTGAGAAGCCCTTTGGTTCGCAAAGCGTTACTGTGGGTCAGGTTTAGTCTCAGGATAATATACATGACCGCTACACATTGTGTGGTCTACTACCCAGAAAACCCAGCTGAACAGATATATGTATAATATCTACATTACGAGTTCCTGTTTAAGGCATGAAGTCTAAAATGTTGCTTGAATAATATATACATCATAAAAGTCCAACGCGACATGAAAAATCGAGAATAAATGAAAAGTAAAATGAAAAAAAACAATCCTACCATATCTACAATATATATATTGTCTATATAACAATTCTATACTCATAAATAAATGTCTCATCGTTAATGCATTTAGAATAATTACATAGTGCTACTCAATCTAATGAAACCGTATCTAGACTAGACAATAACTCTGTCGATAATCTACCGTCACATAGGATCTGATCCAGTTAACTCTGTCTATAATTTACCGTCACTTACAGAGGGCTTGTTCCTGTAGGATAGACGGAGTAATCCTGTTACCACACCACTGTCTGAGGAGCGACTGACCAACACAGCCGAGCTCGCTCCCTTACATTGGGTAGGGAGGCGCAATTGTAAACAGGGAGTCAGTACTGTTAGGTTGGGTGGTTTGGTAATTAGGCAATTCGTTCCTACTGTTTTGTCCAGCAGCCTTCTCGGTGCACCAGACTGAGCCACCAGACCCGAACGAGGCATCAGACTGAGCCACTAGACCCGGGCGGGGCACCAGACTGAGCCAGCAGACCCGGGCGGTGCACTTGACTGAGCTAGCAGACCCGGGCGGTGCACTAGACTGAGCCAGCAGACCCGGGCGGTGCACCACACTGAACCAGCAGACCCGGGCGGTGCACTAGACTGAGCTAGCAGACCCGGGCGGTGCACCAGACTGAGCCAGCAGACCCGGACGGTGCACTAGACTGAGCCAGCAGACCCGGGCGGTGCACTAGACTGAGCCAGCAGACTCGGGCGGTGCACTAGACTGAGCCAGCAGACTCGGGCGGTGCACTAGACTGAGCCAGCAGACCCGGACGGTGCACCAGACTGAGCTAGCAGACCCGGGCGGTGCACCACACTGAACCAGCAGACCCGGACGGTGCACCAGACTGAGCCAGCAGACCCGGGCGGTGCACCAGACTGAGCCAGCAGACTCAGGCGGTGCACCAGACTGAGCCAGCAGAACCAGTTTGTACACCAGACTGAGCCAGCAGACCCGGGCAGTGGACAGACTGAGCCAGCAGACCCAGGCAGTACAGATTACTACCACAAAGAAGAAAAAAAGAACAATATTGTTCTCGAGTTGTTCTCCCGTTCCTTGTGGCACGGGTCATCAACACGATATGGCCAGGCTTCCCTCACCGTAGATATGGTAGAGACGATACATTTCACAGAGACGCTAATGCTTCTGTGGCCGTTTCTGTTGTGGGAGGAAAATAAAAGATAAAAAGTCGTCTATATATTTTTTTTTCTGAGGATTTATTTACGTACAGAGACGTTAGGGATAAGATATCTTCCCCTCATAGTCTGTGGTCGCTTGGGAACGTGTGGGATGGAAGAGACGCGGTCCCAGTAGTGGGATCTGCCTCAGTCGACAATTGAGTCGAACGCTAGAACCTCGGTCCGGACCTGGGTGGTGGTGGCTGCTGGGTCGTGATATCTGGAAAATGTTAAGGTCAAGGTAGGGAAATTAGAAAGTATGTTGACTATGGTGACATGTTAAGAGGTAGCCGAACACAGCCCGGGTCCTTGTGTGGCCCCACAAGGGTTGTATCTAACTTGTTCACTTTGATGGTCACACATCAAAGACTTTGCGTGGGTGAAAGGCCAGTACACTGTTACTGGCCTTGCAGCTCTATGTCCTAACAGGGGTCAGCGAGCATAACTTCTGGTTAAATTTGTTGATGGAAATATGGGGGAAGTTTGAGAGGTTTTTGGGGATGGAAAAAGAGAGTTGCTTGAAAGGCAGGGAAACGACTTGGATAAAGTCAGGTTAGTGGAATAGATTGCACACACGAGGATCAACCTTAAACACACACACACACACACACACACACACACACACACACACACACACACATGATAGTAAGGAAGGAAAGAGAAAGGAAAAAGTGTAGGAGGATCGACCCTTTTGATAACAGATCACCTCAAGTTTCGAGAAATAGTGCAACACGTCCCACTCAGGCAATCCATAATGGGAGTTGACAGGAAGGGAATTGTTGATGATCCAGAACAAACATATAAGGATAATCACAATCGTACACTAGGCCAAAAAAGTACCTGTGCATACTCTAGCGTGAACATATTTGAGACCAGCGACGATAGGTATTGGGATGTTTTAGATAATCCGGCAGCATGTTGGCAACCCTGTAATCCTGGTGAGTTGCCAGCGTTCATGTATGGACGTGTGTATTTTGTCGCATTCATACCACACATGTTTGTAATTACACAGATGAGCTTGAGAATATATACTACCACGGTATATCATGATCCCAAATACACTATTCAGCCTGGTCGTCCCTGCGTGGGCGGTCGTCTGTAGCACCAGTGTCCATCCATCGTAAATCAGTGAATAGGGAGAAAAATTTCCTCCATCAACGACTACAGCAACGGGCCAATTAGTTAACTTAAGGATGTTTCGATATCAGAAACTTTTACTTCACCTTCTCCAATGCTTTGGGGATGTCAAGAGCCACGAAAAAAACTCCACCAAAATCCATGAGAAGAAGACCAGAGACGAGCTGTATAGGAAGAGGGATCAACAGAAGACATTGAGGCACGAAAGTCGTATTAGTGAGCTGAAGGAAAAGAATAGGATTCTAAGTGTTCGAGAAAGCGAGAGATAAACAGGTTCAGGAACTCTGAGGTGTGGACGCGAGCAATAGGGAGAGAGAGGCAGTATGGGGGCAATAGTGCCTTACACATGCCAGTCGATAAGGACACCTCCCAAGGAACAGGAGGAGTTATTATCGCCCTTCATAACAGAGGGTAGTACGGTGTGTCTGATACCACCCGACAGGGGTGAGGGCGGGTTGGCGTCCACCAGAACACTGCTTCACGATAGATTAGGCGACACCTAGAAACTGGGGCCACCGCCCACGCTGCAACGCGCCTGCGCAGGGACGACCAAGCTGAGTAGTGTATTGGTTCCTCCCTTCTTGTTGCAGTCTCTAACCCTATTCACTATCAGTGATGTCTCCACTCTTCTTACTTCAACGTAGTTAAAAACATATATATTCTAAAGAAAAACTGATAAACTGATGTAAAAACATCAATTAAGATTGCTACGCAAGTTCAACGTCAGAATATTTGTTCGCTCAACCGATAGGGGTAAGAAGCGAAGCTTAGGGAACCTTTTCACTTTCCGAAGAGAGAATGAATCACCCCAGTGAAAAAGAAACATGGTAGACCACATTGGTTTACCAGACCAGTGAATCACACAAATACACCAGGAGGGTTCATCACACCGGTACAGTCAAGAGGTCGAATGTTTATCTGCCTGTTGACGGGAATGAGTTGAACGGAAATGGGTTCATCACTCCTACAGTGTCCTTAATTGGACCATATTGCTTTCTGTTAACTTTGTAGTGCCCTTGGGCCTTGATCGAGTGGACAATTACCCCCTAGCTCCCATCAACGAAGGTTAACTCAAAGAGAATAATGTACCAGGAGTGAGAGCGAGGCATCAAGTAAATGACACACTGTCCACGACTGGATGCAGCGTTGGAATAGCCACCACCACTTAGTGCACCGCACGAGAGAGGGAGGTGAAGGGAGGACAGTTCACCCTCACAGCCCCACCCTGGGACACAAGCCACTGTGACGTCTCTCACCCTCAAGGTAGCTCAGCCATTCAAACCCTGGGAAACAGGGTACCGTCTCAAGATCACCCCCCGAAGGCAATAATGAGCACGTAAGTCTTGCTGAGCAAACGTAGTCAAATTACTCCACCACACATTCCCAGATAATGCCACCCGGGTCCCTACCAGCAACGCGCCACAGAGCAACAGAGGCAACAGAAGTGAAAGCAGAAACAACAAAGTGAAACGGAAATGATAGTCTCTGCATATGCCTCAATCATCAAAGTTTTGCAACAGGATCTGCAACGCCGGACATACTGGTGCTTCCAGTTGAAAATGCTCGAACAACGTCATTATGATGAACTACCAGGCCATAGAAATTCAGGGCTACTCCATCTTCCAACACAATCGTAATCACGAGTTTCATACAACCGTTGGCACAGCACTTAGCAAAGGTCCACAACTTAAGAAATGAGTGACGGCCCTCAGTACTCATATACCCGTCTCACTCTTGCCACCACACATATACTACCAAGTCAGTGTGAACCCATGTTAACAGACTACTGCAAGACCCAGAGGATGCCTACACCTCTCTATATCATCAATGATTTTAAACCCTGAGACTCCACAAACACTGTAGTAAACACTGGGACACTCCTCCACAAACACTGTAGTAAACACTGGGACACTCCTCCACAAACACTGTAGTAAACCCTGGGACACTCCTCCACAAACACTGTAGTAAACCCTGGGACACTCCTCCACAAACACTGTAGTAAACCCTGGGACACTCCTCCACAAACACTGTAGTAAACCCTGGGACACTCCTCCACAAACACTGTAGTAAACCCTGGGACACTCCTCCACAAACACTGTAGTAAACCCTGGGACACTCTTCCACAAACACGCCAGCGTAGAGCACTTGAGGTTTTGAACTTTCCAACTGTAATAGACCACTCACCCCTTAATACCTCTGGAATGATCCTTGGACATAGAAAACGCCACCAGAATGTCCACATCAAACAGGGTGGTGACCTCACTAGTGACAGTCATGTACCCATGTTAGTTACTGTATCATCTGCGCCAACCCTCATCCTGGAACACAAAGGCTGCTCCCTCCCACAGCAGACTGGAACGTGTGGAGGGAGAAGTGACGAACAGCGATCTCTCTCATTACAGACCTTGAATGGGGAATTCCTGAGAAATAGACAGGGCAATAGACACGTACTGTAGTATGGGTCGACAGGGAAAAGGACAGGCAACAGAATATCTTCAACACCAGATACGAAACAGCATCACACTCATGACAAAGTTTCCGTCCCCTCCTTTGTGTGACGCACCATTGGTCCGAAATGAGAGATACAATGAGTCTAGTACGAGAAAGGGAACGAGCATTAGGAGGAGAATGGGAGGGGAAATTGAGGAAATGTACGAGCCTAAGAGCCTACGCCCGTATACGCAATGGACATACGCACCACATATGACCTCTCCAGCACTAGGAATATACTGGTAAAACTCTGACACCGAAAGACAAAGAAACAATAGTGTTTTTGGAAGTAGTTATACAACTGCACGGACCCTCCCCGAGCCAGTAGCAACTGTCTGACCAGCCAACAGCAACAAGACCACCGAAGACCAACGTATGGTCCGCTGAAGACCAAGGTATGGTCCACCTTAGACTAAATTACTGTGTGTGGATTCATGATTACACGGAAGTCTGCCTTTAGGATTTCGTCCAAATCTTGCCGACAAACAAATGCAAACTGAAGAAATAAAGAGAATGCACATTGAAATATTCGGGGGAGAATATATTCAGGGCTTTTGTTACGTGGACGTCATGGAAAACTGGAAGACGATGCAATAACACGATCCAGAGCTGGCCGAAGCGTCCACTCCAGTGGTGGCTGAAGAGGGGGACGAATTTTGAAAGGATTTTGGCTAAGAGTTTCTGGGAGTGCGACCATAAGAAGACAGACGACTGTACCTCAAATAACCATTGGAATCGTATTAGATCCTTAGCCTCAGTGTTGTGCAGTTTACTAGACTAAGCGTCCATTCCGGCCCAGGGAGCTGTAGGTGTGGGGGAGTAAAGTGGAGTGAATAGAATCGCCAAAATTATCACGCCTAATCCTGTGCTTTGAGCAACCTCGCCCCTCCTCCTAAACCTCTGAGGGTCGACAGTTAGTGTTAAATACGAGGCGGAGTCATCTCATGATTGTGTTGGCAGAGGGACAATTAGCGCCACTGCCAATTATCCCCCGGAGTTTCCACGTAACTCCGGACAATCGGTGTGATGATCCCCTTAGTCAGCACGACCTAACTAGCTTGTTACACCGTAGACTGAAGGTACGTCGGTGAGGTAATTAAAACTTGTGATAAGGTTAGAGAATGGGGAGTTTAGACACTATAGGTAATGGGGTGATGAGGCAACGTGTGGAAGCTGGGGAGGATATGACTGAAGGCCAATGATGGTATGGAGATGTAAAGGCAAAAGAGGAGAACAAAGACAGACTGGAGACGTTTGGGGAGGAGAAAGGAGATGGAGACCAGCGGATGATACAGACAAAGTGGACACCAGGGAGGAGATACTGAGAGGAATATTGACTGGAGATTTGGTGGTGAGCAGAGCGGAAATTTGGTCGGGTTTGGAGACTGTGTTCAGGGGCTGGGTTGGACGTCGGGGTGAATAGGGGGATGGATGGTAAGACTGGGTTTCAATGTGAGGATTAAGGTAAACATGGAGACAAGTGCATCTCTCTCTCTCTCTCTCTCTCTCTCTCTCTCTCTATATATATATATATATATATATATATATATATATATATATATATATATATATATATATATATATGTATATGAAATGAAATTTCTACGCACAAAAATGTTGGCAGATAGTAAGGGAACGACCACTGCATCTCACACAGCTAACAAATTGCATTCATATCGCGAGATGAAATATTCTTCGCACGAGCGTTGAAAGAGAGAGAGAGAGAGAGAGAGAGAGAGAGAGAGAGAGAGAGAGAGAGAGAGAGAGAGAGAGAGAGAGAGAGAGAGCAGTGGAGAAAGGATCATAAAAGCAATTAGAAACTTTCCAGGTCTCAGGCTAAGCCAGTCTGCTTGGTATCTGGAGGGGCCTTTTGAGCCAGCCATTTCACCTTCAGGAGTACACTTAACTTAGGGGAAATTACCGACCTTCGGATGGCATCCTGCGGCCTCGTCCCACCCCAGGAGGGGTTTGCCCTTCCTCCTGCCTCGTCCCATGCCCCTGCACCCCGCCATCGTTCACTCGTGTCTCCCTGCGAGAGATATTGACTCCTGGACTTGGAAGACCTTCAAGAGTTTCATCTATATGGTCCATCGTTTTCTTTGCAAGGTCTCTCAAGGCGCACCATTAAAGGGGTGTCTTGTGTATAATACCCGCATTGACCCTTAACCTAATCTCGGGTCTTGAGAATCAATCAATGACTCAAGATTGACATATATATACATACATATATATATATATATATATATATATATATATATATATATATATATATATATATATATATATATATATATATTATCGCAGATGACAAGATAGAAGGCATAACGAATAACTAAAACGCAACCGAGCGAATTTGCGCTTCGATGATTTATATCAAAGATGCAACTCATGCTCTCTCTCTCTCTCTCTCTCTCTCTCTCTCTCTCTCTCTCTCTCTCTCTCTCTCTCTCTGCAGGAAATGTATTGCCCACATTACTCTCAACATTATCAGAGGCAAGTTTCTTCCAGCATTTGATCTTGCTACAAATGGGGTTAATGCCATAAGTTTGCACCTGGGTCGTATTAAGTTACGATTACTTCGTGAGAGTGTTCAGATGACCATGTTGTACCTAATCCAGATCCTTTGTTACTCCTATGCTATTTCCTTTGTGCGATACCGTGATCTTTGCTCTATATCGCCTGGGGCCGCTGTATCTATGCCACTGACACAGGAACCGCATGGTACACAGTTAGCATATATAGATATCTATTACTTAGCTATTGAGATTATCTTTGTCTCAGGAAATGGAGACATAGACATAAGCCTTCCCTTGGAGAATGAAGACATAGAGACACCAGCCTTCCCTTGGGGAATGGAGACATAGACATCGACCTCCCCCTTGAGTTCGAAGCAGGAAAGCCTTTCTACAAACACCTTACGTAAACTGCTTTCTCCTACGCCTTCCTCCCTGGCGTTAAAATGTACCCACGGTGGCCGCTGGAGAATGAGCGGCGAGGTTCACCACAAGTCAGGCAGGAGAAGAGACGTGAAAATAATGTCTTTTTCCCTCCCACCACCTCAAGGGCACAGAGGCGACGACGCGCTCTCTCTCTCTCTCTCTCTCTCTCTCTCTCTCTCTCTCTCTCTCTCTCTCTCTCTCTCTCTCTCTCTCTTTCACTAAAACATCGCAGCTGAATAACACAAGGTGAGTGAGTGAGGGAGGGAGGGGTGGATGATGCTCCACTCCAGCACGTAGGGGATGGTGAGGCAAAGTTGGTGGTGGTTGAGGCCAGCTAGAGTGAGGTAAAAGTTGGGTTTCTTGAAATACAATGAGGCTTCGTATGTGAGTGTATATCTGACTGTGGAGAGGAGGGAGGCCGATGGAGAGGTAGCAAATGCCTTTTTTCTCTCTCTCTCGCGACTTAGTCTAGTGGTCATGAAGGCCATGGCGATAATAACTCATGGCACATCCGTCCAAACACGCTCAACACTAGTGTTGCATGGCGTGGCTTCATGACAACACATGACACTGGTGCTAAGTGGCTTGGCTTAATGACAACACATGACCCTAGTCTTCCCTACTGAGGGGGGGTCATGGCACAACAGCACGCCCCCCACCCCACCCCCTCTCAATCCCTAAGTTACATGACTTGGCAAAAGCTCTTCAACTCCAATCCTACGAAAGTGGCTGCTTATCATCGGCTAATCTCCACTTGTCATTTCCTAATACTTTCCTTAATGACCATGACTTAAGCTTCAGGGGAAGGTAATCTGAGTTCTTAACGAGTCACAGAGAAGTAAGAATTCCTCTCAATTTCCTTCACTGAATGTTCTAAATGCAACAAAACTGGGCCAAATATCCAGCATCAAACTTCTGAGATATCGAGAGGTGATATCCTAGTTTCAGATTATTCACTGAATCTTCGAAAATGCAACAAAACTGGGCCAAATATCCAGCATCAAACTTCTAAGATATCGAGAGGTGATATCCTAGTTTCAGATTATTCACTGGATGTTCTAAATGCAACAAGACTGGGCCAAATATCCAGCATCAAACTTCTAAGATATCGAGAGGTGATATCCTAGTTTTAGATTATTCACTTAATCTTCGAAAATGCAACAAAACTGGGCCAAATATCCAGCATCAAACTTCTAAGATATCGAGAGGTGATATCCTAGTTTCAGATTATTCAGCACCGTGAAAATGGCTTCACCTGAAACTCCTGAAGTGAATGAGAAAAAATGAAGAAGTCTTTACTTTTCACTCACACTATTGCCTCATCTCTGATTCCAGGCGGGTACACGCTCCATTCATGCCAATTTTCCCTCTTGTGCTGAGGGGAAATGTCAGAGATGGAACTCAACCCTAGCAAAAACCCTCGGGAAATGTCAGAGACAGAACTCAACCCTAGCAAAAGCCCTCGAGAAATGTTAGAGACAGAACTCAACCCTAGCAAAAGCCCTCGGGAAATGTCAGAGAAGCAACTCATCCCTAGCAAAAACCCTCTGGAAATGTAAGAGACAGAACTCAACCCAAGCAAAAGCCCTCGAGAAATGTTAGAGACAGAACTCAACCCTAGCAAAAACCCTCGGGAAATGTTAGAGACAGAACTCAACCCTAGCAAAAACCCTCGGGAAATGTCAGAGAAGCAACTCAACCCTAGCAAAAGCCCTCGGGAAATGTCAGAGTCGGAACTCAACCCTAACAAAAGCCCTCGGGAAATGTCAGAGACAGAACTCAACCCTAGCTAAAACCCTCGGGAAATGTCAGAGACAGAACTCAACCCTAGCAAAAACCCTCGGGAAATGTCAGAGACAGAACTCACCCCTAGCAAAAGCCCTCGGGAAATGTCAGAGACAGAACTCAACCCTAGCAAAAACCCTCGGGAAATGTCAGAGACGCAACTCGTCCCTAGCAGAAACCCTCGGGAAATGTCAGAGACGCAACTCAACCCTAGCAAAAACCCTCGGTAATCGCACCCAAAGTGTTGTTTTGCACGATAGGGTAGCTTTACTAATATTGTGCCACTGTGGAATGCACATATGAGATGGTTTCCAGGAGGGGACTGGAAGGGACGAAAGGGGAATTCTTATTTCGTAACATCTCGTCTGGAATGGTGACAGCTGAAGAATGCAATACTCCTAAACCTGTGGAACTTTCCCAGTTGACCCTACCACTAGAAGACCTCTTCAGTGGATCATATTACGTATCTCTACCGAGTCTTCTCTGTGGTTCCAGCCGTACCATGTACCAGTACGATTCCCTGAGCGTCCACTATGGTTATCTCGGCATCCACTATTACACTGTGAACCTCTTCAGTGTGCACTACCATCCGCTACCACGCACACACAAGTGGTGTGGGAACTGTAAAAAACACACTCACAAGAGGGATAAAGACCAGGAGATGTTCGTATTGAGACAAATCATAATACGACAACAGATTATTAGATTGTCTGAGGTTGTTTGGGATCGCAGAAGCTTAACGAAGGCAATGAAAACAATACCATCAGTTGTGGAACTGATGCGAAACATTGGTCAAACTTTTTCATTACACTTTTATGATTTTCTGTTCAGCTTAGTGAGGTAAGTAATCTCTGATGAGAGAGATCCATTTGAGAATTAAAGGTTTGCATCAAGGTAAAATGTTTCGAATGATAGTTGGATAGATAGGCGAGTGATAGATTGACAGGTAGAAAGATAGATCAGAGATACAGAAAGGTGGGTAAACAGATACAGAAATGTATCATTCATTACACTATTACAGAAACTACAATATATTACAGTACATCATGCATCATTACTCATTGTGTAATACACATATGAGACTGCTACATAACTGTAGGGCGCTGAAGAATCAAGGATTTACAGTTCTAACATATAATGTAAAATCAACACTTACCTAAAAGTTAGGACAGATTTTCTTTGTCTCTGACCTTGTTTACAAAATACCATTGTAAATCACATCGATCACGCTTGGTGAAAATCTCCTCTTGGAATGAAGTATTTTACAGATAATCTCTATTAGAGTGTCACCAGATTTCCTAAAGTAATAGTACTTGTTTATCATCCATATATGGTCTTTGATGATGGCATTGGCTTCCTTACAGAAATGGTTAATGTAATTCGCATCATCATTACGCATAATGTGAGTTGAATACATTTGTAGCCTGTCTATACATTCTGCAAGCTGACATTTCGATCGGTGTGCTGATGATAATAGTCTGTATATAGTAGTATAGATATAGAACCTTTATAAGATCGTAGTAATTACATTAATATAATATATATGACTTACAACTTATATAATATATATATAACTTACAGCTCACAAATGGAAAAGTCTCTACACGGGTTTGTATACACTTCTACGGATAACATCTGGTTCAACAAGCTCGGAGTAGCTGATGAAACCAGGACTTTTCAAAGCCTCTCGTGTTATCAAAGGCCTGAATTTGATACCCACAGTAAAAGAAAATCCTGTTTTCTATGATGATTAATTCAAAGTCGTCTACACAGCTCTCATAGGATTTGATTTTTTAGATCGGGAGGGGATCACCTTGGTCGTTGGCCGTGACACTCTTTCCGTCACATCCATGTAATCTTCTCCAAAGACCAAAGGCGAATATACAGTATTGGAGATGGTGAGGTAGAGGTGAGGCCTAAAGAGGGAGAGGGAAGGATACTTTTGTCAACATGGTGTTGAATGCCGTGTCCCACGGAGACTCCAAATTAGTCTACCTCGCTTAATGAAATTCCTTAAGTTCTCTGAGGCCTAAGGCATTTCTCGGGGTTTTGGAGATGAGCTGTTGCGTCGTAGCGTGAACACAGAAGAGAGTCAATGTACAGTGATTGCTGGGAATAAACAGAGCCAACGTACAGTGATTGCTGGGAATAAACAGAGTCAATGTACAGTGATTGCTGGGAATAAACAGAGCCAATGTACAGTGATTGCTGGGAATAAACAGTCAATGTACAGTGATTGCTGGGAATAAACAGAGCCAATGTACAGTGATTGCTGGGAATAAACAGAGTCAATGTACAGTGATTGCTGGGAATAAACAGAGTCAATGTACAGTGATTGCTGGGAATAAACAGAGTCAATGTACAGTGATTGCTGGGAATAAACAGAGTCAATGTACAGTGATTGCTGGGACTAAACAGAGCCAATGTACAGTGATTGCTGGGAATAAACAGAGTCAATGTACAGTGATTGCTGGGAATAAACAGAGCCAATGTACAATGATTGCTGGGAATAAACAGAGTCAATGTACAGTGATTGCTGGGAATAAACAGAGCCAATGTACAGTGATTGCTGGGAATAAACGGAGTCAATGTACAGTGATTGCTGGGAATAAACAGAGCCAATGTACAGTGATTGCTGGGAATAAACGGAGTCAATGTACAGTGATTGCTAGGAATAAACAGAGTCAATGTACAGTGATTGCTGGGAATAAACAGAGCCAATGTACAGTGATTGATGGGAATAAACAGAGCCAATGCACTGTTCTGATTTAGGGCGATGTTAAAGCCATTGGTAGTAAAAGGTGATAATGATAATGATAATGATAATGATAATAAATAGTAATAATGATAATGATAACTTCCTTATATCATCTGGACTGTGTCTTATCTGACCAAGTGTTGTGGATCAGCAATGTGATTATTTTTGGAAATGAGAATTTGCCATCATCACTTCTCATTGAAAATCCCTCCTATCTCTCTCTCTCTCTCTCTCTCTCTCTCTCTCTCTCTCTCTCTCTCTCTCTCTCTCTCTCTCCCCCTCGTGCCGACTACGATGGATAATTCATGCGAGAAATTACCTTTGAATCATCGTGAATCATGAGTGTGTGTTTATGTCATATATGTCTCAACCAATGGGAAGCGGTCAGGGTACTCCTGATCATTCCTATTGGTCAGATGGGACAGTGACGTAGGTTGTTGTCATATCTAGAGGCTGGGCGTGTTTACATCTGAACGCTGGGCGTGTTTACATCAGGAAGCTGGGCGTGTTTACATCAGGACGCTGGGCGTGTTTACATTAGGACGCTGGGCGTGTTTACATCCGGACACTGGGTGTTTTTACATCTAGACTATGGACATTTTTACGTCTGGACGCTGGACTTGTTCACAATCTGACGGAGGAGCCAACCTCTCCTGGAGAAGGCGCAGGTAGGGAGGACTGGTCTATGAGGGATGGGTCGCTACGTATTTGCAGCCACTTGTTCGCTGGGGACAACACACTCTGTGGCACATCTGTTCAACGGTAACATATCTTTTTTGTTGTAAATATCCATAAATTCCATATTTTGAAATGTTATACGCGAGATATGGTCAATATACCAGTAATCTATGCTCAGATTATGCACCGTGGCTCTATAGCTCTGCTGGCCACACGTATAGAGTAGGGCATCAAAGAGCCGCTAGCAACTCGACTCTACAACTTTGCTGATCACAGATACAGAACAGGTACATCACAGAGCCGCTAGTAGTGGCTCTATAATTCTGCTGGTCACAGGTATAGAGCAAGAGCATCATAGAGCCGCCAGCATCACGACTCTGTAAATCTATTGGCCATTATGCACCCGGCTGGAACATCAAAGAGCCTCGGACAACAAGGCTCTGTAACGCTGTTGGTCACAGGTACAGAGCAAGGGCAACATAGAGCCCTCAACTGGCCACAGATATAGAACTGGAGCAACACAGAGCCACCATCACCACGGCTCTGTAACTCCGCTATCCATAGAGCCCTCAACTAGCCACAGATATAGAACTGGAGCAACACAGAGCCACCAGCACCACGGCTCTGTAACTCTGCTATCCATAGAGCCCTCAACTGGCCACAGACATAGAACTGGAGCAACAAAGAGCCACCAGCACCACGGCTCTGTAACTCTGCTATCTACAGGTACAGAGCAAGGGCAACATAGAGCCCTCAACTGGCCACAGATATAGAACTGGAGCAACACAGAGCCACCAGCACCACGGCTCTGTAACTCTGCCATCCCTACGTACAGAGCTGGTGGAGCAACACAGAGCCACCAGCACCACGGCTCTGTAGCTCTGCCATCCCTACGTACAGAGCTGGTGGAGCAACACAAGAGCCACCAGCTCTAAAACTCTGCAGGCCACAAACGAGATGATCGTCTGTGTTCGCGGGTATAGCCTCTCGCTCGTGTTGGTCCTGAAATAACCTCCGGAAGATTAAACACTTGTCTCGTATTTGCCAGGGACAAACAAAGGCTTTTCGTACGTTCTCGTAGGACCACCGTCTAGTTTTGTTTGCTCGAGATGTTTGTCTCTGTGAGAGTGTGTGTGTTTGTGTGTGCCTTCTCTGTTCGTCTCTTGGTTTGTGTGCATGTCATGACATCACAAGAGTCCATCATTCGTCGAGCAAAACACACTAACATTGAAGAGGGAGAAACGGACAGTTAGCATTTTGCCAAGTTCTCATCATCTTTGCTATACTGAAAGGTGTTTCGTTCACCTGTTCCTCAGGTCTCCTGTCTCTGGTCCCCACGCTGAACTATTGCTGGTCTAATACCTCAGCTGACACAGGGAATGTAGGAGGCAAAAGGGCAGGAGAAGGGAAGTTGGTGACAGCTTCAAAAAAACCAGCAAAAAAACTGCTGAGCGGAATTACATTTTCAAAAACTCCTGAGCGAAATTACAATATCAAAAACTGTCGACCGAAATCACAATTTCAAAAACTGCTGAGCCAAATTACAGTTTCAAAAAGTGACATTTTCAGAATCCGCTGAGCGAAATTACATTTTCAAAAACTGCTGAGCGAAATTACATTTTCAAAAACTGCTAAGCGAAGTTGCGTTTTCAAAAACTGCTGAGCGGAATTAAATTTTCAAAAACTGCTAAGCGAAATTACATTTTCAAAAACTGCTGAGCGGAATTACATTTTCAAAAACTGCTGAGCGGAATTATATTTTCAATAACCGCTGAGCGGAATTACATTTTCAAAAACTGCTGAGCGAAATTACATTTTCAAAAACTGCTGAGCGAAACTACATTTTCAAAAACTGCTGAGCGAAATTACATTTTCAAAAACTGCTGAGCGGAATTACATTTTCAAAAACCGCTGAGTGGAATTACATCTTCAAAAACTGCTGAGCGAAATTACATTTTCAAAAACTGCTGAGTGAAACTACATTTTCAAAAACTGCTGAGCGAAATTACATTTTCAAAAACTGCTGAGCGAAACTACATTTTCAAAAACTGCTGAGCGAAATTACATTTTCAAAAACTGCTGAGCCAAATTACAGTTCCTTGTCAAGTTACATTTTTCCTTCTTTCCCAGACAACCCAGTCGTGGGCCAATCAAGCCCTTTGTTGTCTATCTTGCTCATGTAAACTCATGTAAACTACTCCTCATCTGTTTACCAGACAACCCAGTCGTGGGCCAATCAAGCCCCCCCCCTTTGTTGTCTATCTTGCTCATGTAAACTCATGTAAGCTACTCCTCATCTGTTTACCAGACAACCCAGTCGTGGGCCAATCAAGCCCCCCCCCCCCTTTGTTGTCTATCTTGCTCATGTAAACTCATGTAAACTACTCCTCATCTGTTTCCATTGTTGCCCTTTTCTCGAATTCCTTGTGACCTCCAGCCTCCTTACCTCAACAGCAGCTGTGAGTTTGATCAGCTGGTGATCACCTGTTGAACAGAGGGGGTTGCTGACCCCCTAGTACAATCTGTCTCTCCCCCTCCCCTTCCTCAACACCCCAGCCCACCCCCCTATTCAATACACTAGGTGCCTCTCCTTACTTCAACATCAGCTGTGAGTTTGACCACCTGGTGATCAGCTGTTGAACAGAGGGGGTTGCTGACCCCCTAGTACAATCTGTCTCTCCCCCTCCCCTTCCTCAACACCCCAGCCCACCCCCCTATTCAATACACTAGGTGCCTCTCCTTACTTCAACATCAGCTGTGAGTTTGATCAGCTGGTGATCACCTGTTGAACAGAGGGGGTTGCTGACCCCCTAGTACAATCTGTCTCTCCCCCTCCCCTTCCTCAACACCCCAGCCCACCCCCCTATTCAATACACTACGTGCCTCTCCTTACTTCAACATCAGCTGTGAGTTTGATCAGCTGGTGATCAGCTGGTGAACAGAGGGGGTTGCTGACCCCCTGGTACAATCTCTCTCTCTCCCTCCCCTTCCTCAACACCCCAGCCCTACCCCCCTATTCAATACACTACGTGCCTCTCCTTACTTCAACATCAGCTGTGAGTTTGATCAGCTGGTGATCAGCTGTTGAACAGAGGGGGTTGCTGACCCCCTAGTACAATCTGTCTCTCCACCTCCCCCTCCTCAACACCCTAAGCCACAACCCCCCCCTATTCAATACACTAGGGTGCCTCCAGTCGCCACTGCTGTAAAAATGACCACCTTTACGTATCCCTCCATCAAAAATGATATGATTACTCAGAACTCAAAAAAAATTTTGATGAATTCAGTGAGTGTTTGTGTTGTGAGAGTGTAAGGCTATAGTGTGAGTCAAAGATGAGATTATGAGACTTGAGTTTAAGGCTGCTCTGCTGCTCTTAGAGTTGAGACTTTGACCCCTAAGCCTTATTAAGGGCCAGGCAAAAAAAAAGGGTCGTGCCACCTGACTCAAAATGGTCGTACCGTCGTGCTCAAGGGTCGTACAATCGTGCTCAAGGGTCGTACCATCGTGCTCAAGGGGTCGTACCGTCGTGCTCAAGGGTCGTACCGTCGTGCTCAAGGGTCGTACCGTCATGAAGGGGTCGTACCATCGTGCTCAAGGGTGGTAACGTCGTGCTCAAGGGTCGCACCATCGAGCTTAAGGGTCGTACCGTCGTGCTCAAGGGTCGTACCGTCGTGCTCAAGGGGTCGTACCGTCATGCTCAAGGGGTCGTACCGTCATGCTCAAGGGGTGGAGGATGGTCTGTGTGGGCCTCGTGGTCTGTGTGAGGGTCTGTTCCAGCCTCCGGGTGACGTGGAGCCTCACTGGCGTCTGTTGTCAGTCAACACTCGCTCTTGCCATCGGTGTTGTCAGCCACCACCACTGATTGTTGTTCTTGGTGTTGTCAGCCAACACTGGGTGTTGTTGTGGTCAGCCACCGTGGCCAATGGCTGTTGCCAGTGGCTATTGTTGGTGTTGGCAGCCACAATTAAATGTTGGTGCTGTCAGCCACCAGTGGTGGCTGGTGTTGTCAGAACTTCAATTCTTCCTACTCCTCCCTGAAGTTGGGTTTCCTAACTAGTGTTCATAGTGTCGAAGTTTCGAAGCTGGGAAGTTCTTTTTCGAAAAGACCAGTTCGAAGTGGGCAGTATTTTCCTCTTACTCTCCCTTATTACTTCCTCGTTTACTCTCCCTTATTACTTCAGCCCGTCTCACTCACTCTCCCTTATTGCTTCAGCCCGTCTCGTTTACTCTCCCTTATTACTTCAGCCCGTCTCGTTCACTCTCCCTTATTACTCCAGCCCGTCTCGTTTAATCTCCCTTATTACTCCAGCCCGTCTCGTTTACTCTCCCTTATTACTTCAGCCCGTCTCGTTCACTCTCCCTTATTACTCCAGCCCGTCTCGTTTACTTCCCTCACACCTCCACCATCCGTTCTCTTTACATCAGCGTAGACACAGACACCTCTGTGTCTCCTGAGGTGCACGTCTAGTCTATGCCACACTTCGCTAAGTCTTACTTCCCTCACAGTTCGCTATCTGTGTCATCTCCCTCACAAGACCCCATCCCAGTCATTTGGAAGAGGTCAGAGGCCATAGATATGTCCACCACGGAAGAGAGAAGAGTTAAGGGTGACTTGATTGTCACAACCTTAACGTTTTCAACTCGCTTGGACGTTGTGAACAATGAACAGTTCTTCGAAATGTGCAAAGAAAAGAGAACAGACAGAAGACATGACTTTAAGCACAGAACATGACGTAAAGACATTTCTTATGGAATAATTTAACAAAAGAATAGTATGAATAAAATACAAGAGCTTGGGGTCCCCACTAGCGATGACCGCCCTCTCCCTACCACACTAATTGGTAATTAGGAACAGCTAATTACTCTAGTCAAGGAGCCGTCTTGACCCCACTGTGAAATGTGCAGTGGTTAAACTCTGACAAGAGAGGACAGGAGGTGACCCCCCCACAACACGACCTGGAAACTGACGCTGATGAAATGAACACCATTAGCTTAAGCGACCCTGATCTAACGAGGGCCCTTCCCTTAGGGGGATGGTGGAGAGGTATGAGTGAGGGGGAGTTGGGGGGATGGCTCAGGGTCACGGGAAAGTTTGGGGATAGTATAAGTTCAGGGCTGAGTGGTTCAGGGCTGAGTGGCCAAGAGTTAGTGGGTAGACTCAGATGACATGTTGAAGCTCAGGGACGGAAGGTTTAGGGCCACTGTTAGGTCAGGGATAGTGAGATTTAGGGCCACTGTTAGGTCAGGGATAGGGAGCTTTAGGGCCACTGTTAGGTCAGGGATAGTGAGATTTAGGGCCACTGTTAGGTCAGGGATAGGGAGATCTAGGACCACTGTTAGGTCAGGGATAGTGAGATTTAGGGCCGCTGTTAGGTCAGGGACAGGGAGATTTAGGGCCACTGTTAGGTCAGGGATAGGGAGATCTAGGGCCACTGTTAGGTCAGGGATAGGGAGATCTAGGGCCACTGTTAGGTCAGGGATAGTGAGATTTAGGGCCACTGTTAGGTCAGGGATAGTGAGATTTAGGGCCACTGTTAGGTCAGGGATAGTGAGATTTAGGGCCACTGTTAGGTCAGGGATAGGGAGATCTAGGGCCACTGTTAGGTCAGGGATAGTGAGATTTAGGGCCACTGTTAGGTCAGGGATAGGGAGATTTAGGGCCACTGTTAGGTCAGGGATAGTGAGATTTAGGGCCACTGTTAGGTCAGGGATAGGGAGATTTAGGGCCACTGTTAGGTCAGGGATAGTGAGATTTAGGGCCACTGTTAGGTCAGGGATAGTGAGATTTAGGGCCACTGTTAGGTCAGGGATAGGGAGATCTAGGGCCACTGTTAGGTCAGGGATAGGGAGATTTAGGGCCACTGTTAGGTCAGGGATAGGGAGATTTAGGGCCACTGTTAGGTCAGGGATAGGGAGATCTAGGGCCACTGTTAGGTCAGGGATAGGGAGATCTAGGGCCACTGTTAGGTCAGGGATAGTGAGATTTAGGGCCACTGTTAGGTCAGGGATAGTGAGATTTAGGGCCACTGTTAGGTCAGGAATAGTGAGATTTAGGGCCACTGTTAGGTCAGGGATAGTGAGATTTAGGGCCACTGTTAGGTCAGGGATAGGGAGATCTAGGGCCACTGTTAGGTCAGGGATAGGGAGATCTAGGGCCACTGTTAGGTCAGGGATAGGGAGATCTAGGGCCACTGTTAGGTCAGGAATAGTGAGATTTAGGGCCACTGTTAGGCCAGGGATAGGGAGACTTAGGGCCACTGTTACGCCTTAGGGTTTAAGAGGCTTAGGGCTATGGAGGTTAATAATTTGCAGAGACCTCATGGTTGGTGGAGGCTCAGGAATGGTGGAGACTCAGGGTTGGTGGAGGCTCAGGAATGTTGGAGACTCAGGGTTGGTGGAGGCTCAGGAATGTTGGAGACTCAGGGTTGGTGGAGGCTCAGGAATGTTGGAGACTCAGGGTTGGTGGAGGCTCTGGGATGTTGGAGACTCATGGTTGGTGGAGGCTCAGGAATGGTGGAGACTCAGGGTTGGTGGAGTCTCAGGAATGGTGGAGACTCAGGGTTCGTGGAGGCTCAGGAATGTTGGAGACCACATGGTTGGTGGAGGCTCAGGGTTGGTGGAGACCACATGGTTCGTGGAGACTCAGGAATGGTGGAGACCACATGGTTGGTGGAGGCTCAGGGTTGGTGGAGACCACATGGTTCGTGGAGACTCAGGTATGGTGGAGACCCAGGGTTGGTGGAGGCTCAGGGTTGGTGGAGGCTCAGGGTTGGTGGAGGCTCAGGGTTGGTGGAGACTCAGGGTTGGTGGAGACTCAGGGCTGGTGGACATTAAGGTCTTGTGGAGACAAAGGCATGGCGCACATTTAAGAGGCATTAAAAATGAGGGACGCTGTTTTGGAGACACAGACGAGAGTCGGACCCATGTAAGGTGTTACTGTATGTACAGCCAGTAGATAGATACATCTATCTACCACAGACAGAGACACTCTTAGGGGTCGTTTACATAAGACAGATTTACTGTGAAAGGTCGTAGCCATCAAACAGACCCATAGTTACGGGTCATATACGAGAGAATGATCTATGGTTAAGGGTCGTAATGGGTTTGACAAATCCCCTTTTATGGGTCGAACGGATGAGACAGATCCACATTAAATGGTCGTCATGCACCAGACATATCCCAACTTATGGGATATATACGCCAGACATATCCCAACTTATGGGATATATATACATCAGACATATCCCAACTTATGGGATATATACACCAGACATATCCAAACTTATGGGATATATACACCAGACATATCCAAACTTATGGGATATATACACCAGACATATCCAAACTTGTGGGAAATATACACCAGACATATCCCAACTTATGGGATATATATACACCAGACATATCCAAACTTATGGGATATATATACCAGACATATCCCAAGTTATGGGATATATACATCAGACATATCCCAACTTATGGGATATATATACACCAGACATATCCAAACTTATGGGATATATATACCAGACATATCCAAACTTATGGGAAATATACACCAGACATATCCCAACTTATGGGATGTATATACCAGACATATCCCAACTTATGGGATATATATACACCAGACATATCCCAACTTATGGGATATATATACACCAGACATATCCCAACTAATGGGATATATATACACCAGACATATCCCAACTTATGGGATATATACACCAGACATATCCAAACTTATGGGATATATACACCAGACATATCCCAACTTATGGGATATATACATCAGACAGACCCACGCTCCGGGGGTCGTATACAGACAGACAATCCATATACATAATGTATTCATGGCTCTCAGAGGTCACATAAAAGTGGCCCAGGTCACCACAGGTGGCCAACAGACCCTCAAACTGTCTCGCCCGTTTTCTTATGTAATTCTCTAAAGTAACTTTTGGCTGTGAGGAAGAGGCCATCCGGAGGTATGGCATGTATTAAGGGGCTTTTTCACCAGTTGGTGAAGGTCCGTGCACCCTAATCATAAGACTCAAGGAGCCCTTTCTGCCCCTTTTATACTGATTCTCGCCATTCAGGAAAAGAGAAGATCCTTTTCACTATCAAGGCTTTTTGATGAGCTTATTTCCCTTACATGTGGGGGAATATTCCCACTCTGGGAATGGGACGCGTCCCATTCCCACATGACGAAAAAATGGTGGGATTCCAACTTGGGGTAAATGATGGCATTCAACACCATAAGTGGAACGACCCCTCATTTTTTTTTTCTTTTTCGTTTATTTTCTTTTCTTTTCTATTCCCAGGATTTTAATGCTTTTCTTTCGGAGGGATGATCGAGTTTTTCTGCTCATGAGCGAAGGCTTAAAAGAAAAAGAAGATAGAAACATCTTTTGTTATGACATCATTGACGATTCTTTTTTCCCCAGTGGAGACAAAGACTCATGTCTCGTGTCGATTATGGAATTAAAGAGCTTCTCTCTCTCTCTCTCTCTCTCTCTCTCTCTCTCTCTCTCTCTCTCTCTCTCTCTCTCTCTCTCTCTCTCGCCCTACCTACGACGTGGAGGCAGCCCACAGCAACGCCACACCAATCATCATCTCGTCATCATCTTACGTGTGTAGGTGTGAGACTTGGACCACGAGAGTACCTGCCAGTGTGTACCTACCTTGTTACCACAAAGGAATCTCTCTCGTCCATGTGACCTATGACCCCAAGTTGGTCATTACCTTCGGGGGCGAATAATGAAGTCAACAAACAGGGTTGACGTAAATCTCACTCGAAGTTAGACTAGTCTGCTGAAGGTAGATTATCCACTACACTAATTTCTTAATAGGATTAATTCTCCGAGCAAGGTGGCGTGTCTAACCCCAGGGAATGAGACGTCCTTGTCTCCCCGTCAGGCTAGGGCTGGGGGACCTCACGCCCTGTCTGCTGGAAGGGCTGGGGGACCTCACGTCCTGTCTGCTGGAAGGGCTGGGGGACCTCACGTCTTGCCTGCTGGAAGGGCTACGGGACCTCACGTATTGTCTGCTGGAAGGGCTGGGGGACCTCACGTCTTGCCTGCTGGAAGGGCTGGGGGACCTCACGTCTTGCCTGCTGGAAGGGCTGGGGGACCTCACGTCCTGTCGGCTGAAAGGGCTGGGGGACCTCACGTCTTGCCTGCTGGAAGGGCTGGGGGACCTCACGTCTTGTCTGCTGGAAGGGCTGCGGGACCTCACGTCTTGTCTACTGGAAGGGTCTACGGGACCTCACGCCCTGTCTGCTGGAAGGGCTGGGGGACCTCACGTCTTGTCTGCTGGAAGGGCTGCGGGACCTCACGTCTTGCCTGCTGGAAGGGCTGGGGGACCTCACGCCCTGTCTGCTGGAAGGGCTGGGGGACCTCACGTCTTGCCTGCTGGAAGGGCTGCGGGACCTCACGTCCTGTCTGCTGGAAGGGCTGGGGGACCTCACGTATTGCCTGCTGGAAGGGCTGGGGGACCTCACGCCCTGTCTGCTGGAAGGTCCCATTGATAATAGATCCTTGAGTTCAAGAATGAATGAAATATCTAGTAAATGACTTTATCGTAAAGTTTATCTCCAATTCTTTTTTTTCTTCCTCGTGTAGAATATTGAAGGGAAAAAAGGAAGAAGGGTTTTAAAAGGCTACAAACGGTTTTTACAATGCACTATGTCTGTTCCAGCTGAGCGTCCTGGAACCTGGGACTTTCGTAGCAGAGTCGAGTACGGGTAGAGTCACTCTCAACACCTTCTCTGTGATTACTATAGATGGCGTTGAATCCTCCAATGCCTCAGATGGTGTTGAATCCTCCAATGCCTCAGATGGCGTTGAACCCTCCAATGCCTCAGATGGCGTTGAACCCTCCAATGCCTCAGATGGCGTTGAACCCTCCAATGCCTCATCACACAGCTCTTCCTTCCTACCATAATATCACATACGTTATCATTCGTATGTTCATATGTCTGGTATAAAAGATATTCCAGTTTGCATTTTGAATATTTTCTCTGGCAAAATAAACCTGAGTTATAGTATTCCTTCTTAAGGGGCTGCTTCTTTTGGCCTGTGAACTGTGAAGGAAGGCGTTCTGACACCAATACACTGAGGAAAAGCTGATGTCGTCTTGGTAAAACTGACAACCCCTTCCACAACCTGTGAGTGAAGAAGATATGAGAGAAATATATCTTTTTTTCGTCTGTTTGTAAACTTTCCCTCGTGTTTCCCCCAAGGAACCTCCAGTTGGAGGAAGTTTATCTTTTTCTTCTGCAATAATTTCTCCCAGTGGTTGGAGCCACATTGCCTCCCTCTCTGTCCACTGGAGATGTTGAGAATAGCCAGAGGTGCAGGACGTATTGCATGAGGGACCGCTTCAAAGGCTCTTTAGCACTATACCAGTGATGCTGAGGGAGCTCTGGCACTGCTGTGGTGCTGGGCAGTGAGTACCTGGAGTACTGGACAGTGAGTACCTGGGGTACTGGGCAGTGAGTACCTGGGGTACTGGGCAATGAGTACCTGTAGTACTGGACAGTGAGTACCTGGGGTACTGGACAGTGAGTACCTGGGGTACTGGACAGTGAGTACCTGGGGTACTGGACAGTGAGTACCTGGGGTACTGGGCAGTAAGTACCTGGGGTACTGGACAGTGTGTACTGGACAGTGAGTACCTGGGGTACTGGGCAATGAGTACCTGTAGTACTGGACAGTGAGTACCTGGGATACTGGACATTGAGTACCTAGGGTACTGGGCAATGAGTACCTGTAGTACTGGACAGTGAGTACCTGGGGGACTGGCCAGTGAGTACCTGGGGGACTGGCCAGTGAGTACCTGGGGTACTGGGGAGTGAGTACCTGTAGTACTGGACAGTGAGTACCTGTGGTACTGGCAGTGGACTGGCAGAGTTACTGGTTTACTCTGGTCTAAATAAAATGGTTTACACAGGCGCTTGCGACCCACAAGACCCAGATGATTACGGGAAAGAGAAGCAATTTCTCGTGGGATTAGAGAGCGGTCCACACCCGCCACTCTCCTCTGATGATGGAGTATTGTGTGTGTGTGTGTGTGTGTGTGTGTGTGTGTGTGTGTGTGTGTGTGTGTAGAAAAGATGACCGTGCCACACCTACAGTCTCTTTACATCACGACCAGATGACATCTTGACCTGAAGAAAGACAATTTTCTCATACGAACGTCCTCCATTGTAGCAACCAGCTCTCACAGGTGTCAGGATCCAAGTGGGAGTCAGCATTCACAGGTGCCAATATCCTATTGACATCCACCGTTCATAGGCTCCCAACACCACAGTGGCGCTGGCGTCCAGCTCCCACACATGCCAGCGTCTCGGTGACAACAAAAACCTTCACAGGCATAGGATCCCAGAGGCACTAAACCCTCACAGGCATAGGATCCCAGAGGCACTAAACCCTCACAGGCATAGGATCCCAGAGGCACTAAACCCTCACAGGCATAGGATCCCAGAGGCACTAAATCCTCACAGGCATAGGATCCCAGAGGCACTAAACTTTCACATGGTTCTCTACACCAGCAGGTAACTGACTACAGACCCAGGGGTTAACATTACGAGGTTTCGACTCCCGTAGTGTAGCGGTTAGCGTTCTTAACCGTGACGCATTTACGGGCCTGCACAGGGTCGAGCGCATAGGTTCGAATCCTGGTTGCGGTAGTTGGTCCACAGGCAATCCAGCTGTTCATCCGCCCCTAAGAGTTTGGTCGATAAAATGGGTACCTGACTCAAGCTAGCATATATATATATATATATATATATATATATATATATATATATATATATATATATATATATATATATATTTCTTTCTTTCATACTATTCGCCATTTCCCGCGTTAGCAAGGTAGCGTTAAGAACAGAGGACTGGGCCTCTGAGAGAATATCCTCACCTGGCCTCGTTCTCTGTTCCTTCTTTTGGAAAATTAAAAAAAAAATGAAGAGGGGAGGATTTCCAGCCCCCCGCTCCCTCCCTTTTAGTCGCCTTCTACGACACGCAGGGAATACGTGGGAAGTATTCTTTCTCCCCATCCCCAGGGATTTATATATATATATATATATATATATATATATATATATATATATATATATATATATATATATATATATATATATATCGTTGTATTTTTAGAACACAAAATAGAGATCTATTTCCTAAAAATATTCAATCTTAGGTCATCACTTTTTTCCTTCCAAGATGTGGGACATTTAGGAGGGAGTCGTTGGTCCTCCAGGAGAAAAGTTTGAGGACGTAACTTAGGTAAAACAAGACAAGGTACCATTACATACATACACACACACACACACACACACACACACACGATTATCAAGACGCACGCAGATCAACCTGCAACCACTATACAAACACGTGAATATATATATATATATATATATATATATATATATATATATATATATATATATATATATATATTTATATTTATTTATTCATTTACATATATGTATATATAACTACTGAAGCACCATCGAGACAAAGAGCAAATCATCAGGTATAAAAGGCAAACTTCGCGAACAAACTTCATATTCAGGTAATTATGCCTGGCCCAAGAACCATCATCAAGATCCATTAGAGAATGTACCAGCTAATTAGCGAGGTTCATCAATATCGTCCGAAGACGAGACTGATTAAGGACACTAGGGAAATAATAGAATAACTGGCCATTCTCTTGTCTCAAGGGGAATGAAGATGTCTTTTGTATCGTGTGGGCTACGTGGAAAATGGTTTGTGCCAGATTTGGTGAGCGATGGTTGAAAAGTGACAAAACGAAGTATTTATGGTCTTCTGATGGGTCTTGACCCCTTTCCTCCGTCAGGCAAATATGGTCAAATCACAAAGTATTTATGGTCTTTTGGTAGGTCTTGACCTCTTCCCTCCGTCAGGCAAATATGGTCAAATCACAAAGTATTTTTGGTCTTCTGGTGGGTCTTAACCCCTTCCTTACATCAGGCAAATATGGTCAAATCACAAGGTATTTATGGTCTTCTGGTGGGTCTTGACCCCCTTCCCTCCGTCAGGCAAATATGGTCAAATCACAAAGTATTTTTGGTCTTCTGGTGGGTCTTAACCCCTTCCTTACATCAGGCAAATATGGTCAAATCACAAGGTATTTATGGTCTTCTGGTGGGTCTTGACCCCTTCCCTCCGTCAGGCAAATATGGTCAAATCACAAAGTAATTATGGTCTTCTGATGGGTCTTAACCCCTTCCCTCCGTCAGGCGAAAATGGTCAAATCACAAAGTTGATAGAGCGTTGGGTAGGAGCATTAAGGATACACAAGGATGCCTTGTACTGGTTCCTAGTCTACCTTGTGACCTGGGTACACATCTGTCCAGAGAGTTTACTGCACTATCTAGATAACTATATCACTAGTTATAGACCATTCAAGTCTATTATATAGTCTACCATAGTCATGAGACGAAAGTGATAACAAGATTTTAAGTAATATTCACATACGATATTTTGCTGTTCACAGAAACCTGACGGGACCCTTTCTGGTAGAGGTGCTAAACTGGCAGTGGGGCTACATCTGGTAGCCTAGATGTGACTTAAGAACCCTTTCTGGTAGAGGTGCTAAACTGGCAGTGGGTCGTCATCTGGTAGCCTAGATGTCACTTAAGGACCCTTTCTGGTAGAGGTATTCAACTGGCAGTGGGGCGACATCTGGTAGCCTAGATGTCACTTAAGAACCCTTTCTGGTAGAGGTGCTAAACTGGCAGTGGGTCGTCATCTGGTAGCCTAGATGTCACTTAAGGACCCTTTCTGGTAGAGGTATTCAACTGGCAGTGGGGCGTCATCTGGTAGCCTAGATGTGACTTAAGAACCCTTTCTGGTAGAGGTATTAAACTGGCAGTGGGGCGTCATTTGGTAGCCCTAGATGTCACTTAAGAACCCTTTCTGGTAGAGGTGCTAAACTGGCAGTGGGTCGTCATCTGGTAGCCTAGATGTGACTTAAGAACCCTTTCTGGTAGAGGTGCTAAACTGGCAGTGGGGCTACATCTGGTAGCCTAGATGTGACTTAAGAACCCTTTCTGGTAGAGGTGCTAAACTGGCAGTGGGTCGTCATCTGGTAGCCTAGATGTCACTTAAGAACCCTTTCTGGTAGAGGTGCTAAACTGGCAGTGGGGCGTCATCTGGTAGATGAGATGTCACTTAAGAACCCTTTCTGGTAGAGGTGCTAAACTGGCAGTGGGGCTACATCTGGTAGCCTAGATGTCACTTAAGAACCCTTTCTGGTAGAGGTGCTAAACTGGCAGTGGGGCTACATCTGGTAGCCTAGATGTCACTTAAGAACCCTTTCTGGTAGAGGTATTAAACTGGCAGTGGGGCGTCATCTGGTAGCCCTAGATGTGACTTAAGAACCCTTTCTAGTAGAGGTGCTAAACTGGCAGTGGGTCGTCATCTGGTAGCCCCAGATGTGACTTAAGAACCCTTTCTGGTAGAGGTGCTAAACTGGCAGTGGGTCGTCATCTGGTAGCCCTAAATGTGACCTACGAACCCTTTCTGGTAGAGGTGCTAAACTGGCAGTGGGGCAACATCTGGTAGCCTAGATGTGATTTAAGACCCCCTGGTCGTGCCAATAATACAGTACTGTCTGTTTCTTGATCTACAGGAAGTACCCTACTGTGGGTAGGGCAAAATCATCACAGCCCACTTGGCTCTTTTGATCATTAAATCCATCACTTCTCACAAAGATGGCAAATCAGGGGGAGTCGAGGAATCATTTTTCTCCCGTCCTTCATAAAAGATGAGAGATGAGGCCTCTCATCCACCTGTTTATCCCTGCAGGGAATTTATAACATAGTAGCTGAGGGATACCATGCCATTTCAGGCTTCGATCTTGTGTGTCGTAGGATCAAGAAAGGGATACCATGCCATTATAGGCTTCGATCTTGTGTGTCGTAGGATCAAGTAATGTAGATGAGACGTCCCTCCGAGTAGAGAGGTCGAGTTAGATGATGAGGTTATACCACGCTGTCCACCAGCATGGAATCCGCGGCACAAGATCGCGTCTACCAAAACTACTGAGATTTTCCATTGTTATATATATGTGTATGTGACCAGTGGGCCATGAGATTTTCCATGTTATATATATGTGACCAGTGGGCCATTAGACCGCCCTTTGATGTAATGTAAGTCGACTTTCAAAAGACTTTCGATAAAGTATGACACGCCTCTCTCTCTCTCTCTCTCTCTCTCTCTCTCTCTCTCTCTCTCTCTCTCTCTCTCTCTCTCTCTCACTCTCCCTGGCCTTCACCACTCACCCTGGACCCTCACCACTCATCCAGGCCCTCACCACTCACCCTGGACCCTCACCACTCATCCAGGCCCTCACCACTCACCCTGGACCCTCACCACTCATCCAGGCCCTCACCACTCACCCTGGACCCTCACCACTCACCCTGGACCCTCACCACTCATCCAGGCCCTCACCACTCATCCAGGCCCTCACCACTCACCCTGGACCCTCACCACTCATCCAGGCCCTCACCACTCACCCTGGACCCTCACCACTCATCCAGGCCCTCACCACTCATCCAGGCCCTCACCACTCACCCTGGACCCTCACCACTCACCCTGGACCCTCACCACTCACCCTGGACCCTCACCACTCACCAGACCCTCACCACTCATCCAGGCCCTCACCACTCACCCTGGACCCTCACCACTCACCCTGGACCCTCACCACTCACCCTGGACCCTCACCACTCATCCAGGCCCTCACCACTCACCCTGGACCCTCACCACTCATCCAGGCCCTCACCACTCACCAGACCCTCACCACTCATCCAGGCCCTCACCACTCATCCAGGCCCTCACCACTCACCAGACCCTCACCACTCATCCAGGCCCTCACCACTCACCAGACCCTCACCACTCACCAGACCCTCACCACTCACCCAGCCCTCACCACTCACCAGACCCTCACCACTCATCCAGGCCCTCACCACTCACCCTGGACCCTCACCACTCATCCAGGCCCTCACCACTCATCCAGGCCCTCACCACTCACCCTGGACCCTCACCACTCACCCTGGACCCTCACCACTCATCCAGGCCCTCACCACTCACCCAGGCCCTCACCACTCACCCTGGACCCTCACCACTCACCCTGGACCCTCACCACTCACCCTGGACCCTCACCACTCATCCAGGCCCTCACCACTCACCCTGGACCCTCACCACTCACCCTGGACCCTCACCACTCACCAGACCCTCACCACTCATCCAGGCCCTCACCACTCACCCTGGACCCTCACCACTCACCCTGGACCCTCACCACTCACCCAGACCCTCACCACTCACCCTGGACCCTCACCACTCACCCTGGACCCTCACCACTCATCCAGGCCCTCACCACTCACCCTGGACCCTCACCACTCACCCTGGACCCTCACCACTCACCAGACCCTCACCACTCATCCAGGCCCTCACCACTCACCCTGGACCCTCACCACTCATCCAGGCCCTCACCACTCACCCTGGACCCTCACCACTCACCAGACCCTCACCACTCATCCAGGCCCTCACCACTCATCCAGGCCCTCACCACTCACCCTGGACCCTCACCACTCACCCTGGACCCTCACCACTCACCAGACCCTCACCACTCATCCAGGCCCTCACCACTCACCCTGGACCCTCACCACTCACCCTGGACCCTCACCACTCACCAGACCCTCACCACTCATCCAGGCCCTCACCACTCATCCAGGCCCTCACCACTCACCCTGGACCCTCACCACTCACCAGACCCTCACCACTCACCAGACCCTCACCACTCATCCAGGCCCTCACCACTCACCCTGGACCCTCACCACTCACCCTGGACCCTCACCACTCACCCTGGACCCTCACCACTCACCAGACCCTCACCACTCATCCAGGCCCTCACCACTCACCCAGGCCCTCACCACTCACCCTGGACCCTCACCACTCACCAGACCCTCACCACTCACCCTGGACCCTCACCACTCATCCAGGCCCTCACCACTCATCCAGGCCCTCACCACTCACCCTGGACCCTCACCACTCACCAGACCCTCACCACTCACCAGACCCTCACCACTCATCCAGGCCCTCACCACTCATCCAGGCCCTCACCACTCACCCTGGACCCTCACCACTCACCAGACCCTCACCACTCACCAGACCCTCACCACTCACCCTGGACCCTCACCACTCACCCAGGCCCTCACCACTCACCCTGGACCCTCACCACTCACCCTGGACCCTCACCACTCACCCTGGACCCTCACCACTCACCCTGGACCCTCACCACTCATCCAGGCCCTCACCACTCATCCAGGCCCTCACCACTCACCCTGGACCCTCACCACTCATCCAGGCCCTCACCACTCACCCTGGACCCTCACCACTCACCCTGGACCCTCACCACTCATCCAGGCCCTCACCACTCACCCAGACCCTCACCACTCACCCAGGCCCTCACCACTCATCCAGGCCCTCACCACTCACCCAGGCCCTCACCACTCACCCAGGCCCTCACCACTCACCAGACCCTCACCACTCATCCAGGCCCTCACCACTCACCCTGGACCCTCACCACTCATCCAGGCCCTCACCACTCACCAGACCCTCACCACTCATCCAGGCCCTCACCACTCACCCTGGACCCTCACCACTCATCCAGGCCCTCACCACTCACCAAGACCCTCACCACTCATCCAGGCCAACCACCACTCACCCAGACCCTTACCACTCACCAAGACCCTCACCACTCATCCAGGCCCTCACCACTCACCCAGACCCTCACCACTCACCCAGGCCCTCACCACTCACCCTGGACCCTCACCACTCACCCAGGCCCTCACCACTCACCCTGGACCCTCACCACTCACCAGACCCTCACCACTCATCCAGGCCCTCACCACTCACCCAGGCCCTCACCACTCACCCAGGCCCTCACCACTCACCCAGGCCCTCACCACTCACCCAGACCCTCACCACTCATCCAGGCCCTCACCACTCATCCAGACCCTCACCACTCACCCTGGACCCTCACCACTCACCCTGACCCTCACCACTCATCCAGGCCCTCACCACTCACCCAGGCCCTCACCACTCACCCAGGCCCTCACCACTCACCCAGGCCCTCACCACTCACCAGACCCTCACCACTCACCAGACCCTCACCACTCACCCTGGACCCTCACCACTCACCCTGGACCCTCACCACTCATCCAGGCCCTCACCACTCACCCTGGACCCTCACCACTCACCCAGGCCCTCACCACTCATCCAGGCCCTCACCACTCACCCTGGACCCTCACCACTCACCCAGCCCTCACCACTCACCCTGGACCCTCACCACTCACCAGACCCTCACCACTCATCCAGGCCCTCACCACTCACCCTGGACCCTCACCACTCATCCAGGCCCTCACCACTCACCTTCCTCCACCTGGAGCACGAAGGTGCTGGTGTTATATTGGTCTTAAACACCAGCAACGTCTTGTTAGCTGGAGAGCTGAAGCACCACCACTTGTTTTTGCCTCCAAGGGAAAGTGGGACAGAAACAGAATTAGAATCCTTTATGAAGCAAGAGGAGAGAAAGTCTCTGTCGAAAACAAAAGATCAAGAAGAAAAAGGAATACAACATATGGACTAGAACACAGTTACAGACGAGTTTTATTTCTTCAGATGCTGTACTTAGCAGTGATTTCAGGAAAGTGGAATCAGGTATATCTTTTTTTCAAGGATTCATTTCTCTGTGTATTTTCCTTTCCTTCTTAACGGAGGCAATATCACTCCATCCGTGTCCTAATTCTTTTTTCTTTCCCTCCCACATCCTTGTGATGACCTCTGCCCTCTCTCTCTCTCTCTCCTCTCTCTCTCTCTCTCTTCTCTCTCTCTCTCTCCTCTCTCTCTCTCTCTCTCTCCTCTCTCTCTCTCTCTTCTCTCTCTCTCTCTCCTCTCTCTCTCTCTCTTCTCTCTCTCTCTCTCCTCTCTCTCTCTCTCTTCTCTCTCTCTCTCTCCTCTCTCTCTCTCTCCTCTCTCTCTCTCTCTCTCCTCTCTCTCTCTCTCTCTCTCTCTCTCCCCGCGGCAGCATCCTCTTCCATTCCCTTCATCAAATTACCCTCCTCCGCCGCCCCTCCCTCACTTCCATCTTTTTCCCCTTCCCGCTTTAGCTGTCCAGTCCCACTGATTTATCTTCCCTTGTGATCTCTTCCTGTGCCGTCTGCCTCCACTAAGAGCCACTTATCGCGAAATATCAGACACCCTCGGAGGCAACTCCCGATGACAACCATGCATTAGCGGCCCCACACCTCACGTGAGGGTAGGAACTTCACGAAGATGTAGCTGGGGTGGGAAAGGGAGGTTCAACACCGGTGGACGACTGGCCATTGAAAGGTTCGATTACGCGGATCTTTGGGGTGGAAAAGGGAGGTTCAACACCGGTGGACGACTGGCCATTGAAAGTTCGATTACGCGGATCTTTGGGGTGGAAAAGGGAGGTTCAACACCGGTGGACGACTGGCCATTGAAAGTTCGATTACGCGGATCTTTGGGGTGGAAAAGGAGGTTCAACACCGGTGGACGACTGGCCATTGAAAGGTTCGATTACGCGGATCTTTGGGGTGGAAAAGGGAGGTTCAACACCGGTGGACGACTGGCCATTGAAAGGTTCGATTACGCGGATCTTTGGGGTGGAAAAGGGAGGTTCACCACCG